>NW_022436963.1:33100700-33205377 GCF_009761245.1 Sapajus apella
AACCCCAAAGTACAAGTTCAGTTACTGGTTTTTTTATTCATCTTTTTTGTGTCCTTTCCCTATTTATTTGTTTTGGCTTAGACCAAATGCAAATCTCTTACCTTTGGTTGATGTCTTAATTTATTTTCTAGGGTCCTAGTTAATATACTAAACAATCCCCAGCGCTTTGGGAGGCCGAGGCGGGTGGATCACGAGGTCAAGAGATCGAGACCATCCTGGTCAACACGGTGAAACCCCGTCTCTACTAAAACTACAAAAAATTAGCTGGGCATGGTGGTGCGTGCCTGTAATCCCAGCTACTCAGGAGGCTGAGGCAGGAGAATTGCCTGAACCCAGGAGGTAGAGGTTGCAGTGAGCCGAGATCCGCCATTGCACTCCAGCCTGGGTAACAAGAGCGAAACTCCGTCTCAAAAAAAAAAAATATATATATATATATATATATACATGTGTATATATACACACTAAACAATCTATTGGGATTTTCTTCCTTCATTTTCCTCCTCCTCCTTCTTCTCTTTTATTATTTATTTTAAAGTTGGAGAGGGCTGCTGTTTGAAATCAGCTATTTTTCAAGACGGTTAATACCAATAACTACTCTTAAGTTTCCAAACAAACTGAGTGAGGAGAAGTTGCTGCAACCTCCTTTTTCAAATCGGTTCTTTCATAGGCAGAAGATCATTTTGTTGGACTCAGGCTAACAGTTTGCTCTCTTATGAAAATCAAGAATTTAAATATACCAGCCTGGAGGGCAGTGACATGGTCTTGGCTCACTGAAACTTCCTTCTCCTGGGATTAAGCAGTTCTTGTGCCTCAGCCTCTCAAGAAGCTGGGATTACAGCCATGCCTCACCACACCAGGCAAATTTTTGTATTTCTAGTAGAGATGGGATTTTACCATGTTGGCCAGGCTCAAACTCCTGGCCTCAAACAATCTACCTGCTTTTGGAAATAAGAGCTTGGAATCACAAAGAGAACAAGCACTCAAACAAAGATTTATCAGCAAGGCAAATTTACTTCTGCAGAAGGATGTCATTGTCACTTCTGGCCACTGCGAGAGCATATTGGACAAAGGTGGGAAGGGGTTTTTATCTCTAATGCAGCTAGTCCCTCCTTCTGTGTCTTGTCCCCATTTGCTAGAGTCAAACTGAATTATATGAACTGAATCCAATTGGCTATTTCAATTATTGCAGGGGTTTGGGGTTACAGTGGCAGGAAGAACTGTTTTGGTGAGAGGGGCAGTTTACAGAATGAGTAGCTAGGAGCTAAGAGGACTTTTTCTAAATAAGGAAGAGATGTAAGTTACAGATTGGGACTGGCAAAACAAGTTGTTTACAGAGGAGGTAACTTTACCTTAGAGAAAGGACAAGTAAGTTGATCTCTAGAACAAAGGACAATGCATTTAAAAGTTAAACCTTTGAAGTGGAACTTACTGTATCTGACACTGCCTTATCATCCCAAAGTGCTGAGATTACAGGCATGAGCCACTGCACCCAGCCTAAAGATAAATATTTTAAATATATACTGACTATATATACACTCATGGTCCTCTCAGTATTGATCAGGATACATATTAGGCTTTTTCTGCGTCAGGTTTGAATTAACCTAGTTGTGCTAACTCCACAGGGTTGGTAGAGGATATGGGGGCACAGGAGGTTTCCCTATGACTCAGTAGCCAATTAAATCCTTACAAATGCACAGTTTATTGTGAGGCCTTCACACATCAACAATCATGCAAATATATTTAATAACACAGGCAGTAATGAGATAGAGAAAAAAACACAGCAAGTAGTTTAGGAGACCAGCACACTGACTGACTAGCCAGCAGGTCTAGCTTTCCCTTTGGAAGGCCAGTCAGGGCAGACGTCCCTTCTCTTCTCCCAAACAGGGCTTCTGCAGCTGCAGTTTCTGGAAAAGCGGCCTCAGAGTTCTCAATGGCAGAGCTTCTACAACATTCCTGGCCATGGTCAGTTTCTTTGCAGTTTTTAATGGCTGTGGCTGTCCATTGCTATCATCCTCAGCTGCCTTTTAGCTTCACTTTCTCATCAGGTTTCAGGGTGCTTGTCACAGCCAGTGTTGGCTTATCACCTCAGCCCAGCATACATATGCTGCTCACTCTGAGGTCAACCATTTCACTGTAAGCTGAGTTACCTGTCATAAGTAACTCCATTTGGAGACATTTAAGACCACAAAACATTATATATCAGCATTGTTACATAAAGTTTCACTTTTTGGAGTAAGTATACCTAGTTGTGCAAGTGAGAAGGAGCTCAGAGGTGAATCAGGTTTTGTAGCTACTCTGGAAGATAACTACTTATTTCTGTGAGATCTACTTACCGTCATGATAATTATGAGGTCTCCAAAGAAAACTGTGTGTGTGCTACATTACCTATATTTGTTAGTCATACCATCCAAATGTGGTTAAATTCTTGTACCCATTTTAAATAGTGGAAGAAAAAAAGAAAAATCTTAAGTATTTCCTTTTTAATAGTAGTATAATATTTTGTGACATTATTAACTTGAATTTGAGTTGTAATATTAATATTATAATTAAGAGCTTGATTTTGCTGTAGTCCTCATAAGTGTCCTTATTAATTTTAAAGATTTTAAAATCTCATTTTCTTTTTCTTATCTGCTTTAATTTTCTAAATCATTCTGTGGTATAACTAAACATACTAATTTGGACTTCGTAGGGAAAGTCTGTATATATATACATACATACACACACACACACACACACACACACACACATATATATATTTGTGGTGTGAATTAATGCAAATATTGAAAGCAATTAAATTGGGTTCATTTCAAGACCATTTGGTATGAAAGCTAGGCTAAAAAAGTAAGTGTTGTCTGTAATAGATTCCTAGGAAACTTGTTGAAATTAGTAGATTGTAATGATTTTCAATTAACGTATGGGTTGTTTCTATGCAAATAAAGGTTTCCGAAGCACTTAAGGGGTTGTTTGAGAAGTTCATTTAATTACAATAGTTATGAGTATTACCTCTGAAATCTGTTTACCCCTGTATTTATACATATCTTTTGCTTTATAGATCACCCTTTATTTCAACGAACCTATTCTAAATTAGTAGATACTAAGTAATGCAATGGTTATCTTTAGGTTGTAAAAATATGAGAGTTTTAAATTTCCATTTTCAGATGTTATTTCACTTCTTTTTATACATCTAATAACATTTTGCCTAAACAAATAATTTTCATCTCTCTTAGATAAAAATTCCCATCAGCTGCCTTTTCAACAAATCAAATGTTGTTTTCCTTTTTTTCCCCAGATTGAATTGTGGCAAATCATCGCATTTAAAAATTAAAAAAAAATCAATTCGTACTTCTACAAAATGAAAGATCTATAGTCTGTCTACTTTAGAATATCGTAATGTTTGAGTTAGGTGAAAAAAATCACTAAAATATTTTCTAATCCTTACTTTCTAGCTGGAGAAATGGAGGCTCAGTGTTTTAGGATGGGCAGCGCAGTTTAATGCTTTATATCTTGGGACTTAGCACCTCTTCATATATCAGGATGGTCTCTTGATCTACTGCATACTCTCTCTATATTGTTTATTTTCAAATTGGCCAATTGATCTGCTTAGGCAAATGAAGCATATAAAGCAAAAACCTGGATTCATCAGGTATTTAGATAGAACATATTTTGTATAAAATGTGGCTTTCAGTTCTTAAGCATTCAGTTAATCTTTGGTCAGTTTTCTTTCTCTGACCCAATGAAATTTCCTGAAGCTGTTTTTGATAATCTCTAACTTATATGTTTATAAGCACATAGAGAATTTTATCTTTTATAATTTCAGATACCTTTTTATTGGAGTCCAGACACAGACTTTTGGCCTTTATGAGATGATTGATCTAAGAAATTACCTCCATAAAGTTATATAAAATGACCAAATAACTAGATACAGCTGCCTCTCTAAATCAACCAAATATGAAGTCTCAAACAAATATTTTTTAGTTTACATATTTATGCTCTGTGTATTCAAAATTGAAAGTATGTAACACAAATATTGTTCTAAAGTTTTCTTTACCATGTTAATTGGTTAATATATAATATCACATTGATTATGGTTAGGTTTGGAAGAGTTGGTTCAACTTTTTCTACTGAGAGAAACAAATTATTTATGCTTCTAGATGTTGATGTCAATTTTTGATTGTTGGGAATATTGTCATTCATCTGGTTAGAGTTTATGTTCATTAATATATTGATGGTGTTTATTTTATATAATATATAATTGTGTTATATTTATATATATATATACACATACATACATGTATATGTGTATGCCTGTACATATATGTGATAGTGTTTCATTAATATATGTTTTCAATAGAACGAAGTAAATCTACACAGGACTAAGAAACTGATTTACTATTTGAACATCGCAAAGCAAAAATTGCCTTTTTCTATCAATGAACCACAACCAAAAAGCCAATATTTACTACCTGTTTATACACTGTCTCTCTTTCTCCTTTTCCCTACTATTGTTTAAGTCACAGATTTTTATAACTAGAAAGGTCTTCATAAAAATTCCTATTCAATAGTTTCATGATATGTGAAAAAAACAAATTTGTTCTTATTTGCTCTATTGATCATTATGAGCCTAAATAGTCCCCAAAAAATTGCTAAAGATCTTGAAAGGTAACCTAAATCCTTCTTAAATTGTTTTTTTTTTTTCCTCTCATTTACTATGGTCTGCATGTTTACATCTCTTTTAAGTCTGTATGTTATGATCTTAACCCTATATAGTACCTAAAACATCTAGGTGATGGTATTAAGATGTTTGATTTTTGTGAGGTAATTGAGTCATGAGGGTGAGAACCTCAGGAATGGGATTAGTGCCCTTACAAAAGTGACTCTAGAGAGTTACCTAACCCCTTCTGCCATGTGAGAACTCAGCATTAAGATGTTTTCTAAGAACGAAACAATTGGCCTTCTCCAGACACAGAATCTGCTAGTTCCTTGATCTTGAACTTCCCAGCCTCCAGAACTAGCAGAAAGGTATTTCTGTTGTTTATAAGCCACCCAGTGTATAGTATTTTGTTAGAGCAGCCCAGATGGACTGCAGCATGATTCTTAGAATGGAGTAGATTATACATATTCCAGGCAAAGTCCAATGTCTATTCCTTCTTCGTATTGTATAATAATTTGGGATGGGGTACAGAGGAGAAGAGGTTTTTGGAAGATAGACCAAAGTTTCTTAGGGAATTCCGTACACTTGGACTTTCTTTCTGTCTATTAGAACTAATATCTTTAAATAACTGGCAAGGCCCTTGGGTTCATTTTTCAAGTATCTTCTTCAGTGTCTCCAGTCAAATTAAATATGGCAGAAGGAGCCCAGATCCTACCAGTGTTTGCAATCCATTTGCTGTGGTTTAGTATAAAGCTGTTGGACATGGCTTTGTAATAGGATATGGAATTCATAGCCTCCACCACCACGTCCTTGCATTTCAGTGGGCCTATATGACTAGTTTTCACTGACTGAGGAGGGGCGGAAAGGTTACACCGTTGTAAGGACAAGATGGTGAAAAAAAATGTGCTGTCTCTACCATTCTTTACCTTCTCTTTTTCTCTTTATTGACTGCAGTACAGGGAAATCTGTGGCTATGGGGCTACAAATCTATAGAGTAGAAGGAAACACTGGGGAAGAATGCTGACCATGAATCAGGAATATTATTAGTGAACAACAATGATAAATTAACTATTTTTATGTTAAGCCACTCAAGTTTGGGCATTTATTTAATATAGCTACCAATATTGTGCTGACTCAAATGGCTTTTTAGATTAATCATGTCTAATAAAAAGAATACACTTATTTATTTAACTGCCTAGATATGTTTTCTTGTGTCTATAAATGAAGAAATTGCCTTATTTTTGTTGAGAAAAGTAGGAAATAATAAAATATTATGGGGAAAGGTAAAGGCAGTGTCTTTGAAGCACATGCTGATGTTTATGTGCCCTATCATTGTTTATCTCTCAAAAATTTTCCTGCCTCACATGAGATGCATCTTCCTCTTTCACAGTCCTACTGCGTAACTGATTTATAGGACACATTGCTGTTGAATCCATAAGCCTTTTCCCAAGCTGTTTCTGTGAATGTAATTTAATGCCCTTTAAAGTTTATTTGCAATTCACTATCATGTTAGTACAGGCATTTTGTGATATGCTTTCGTAAAACTATTAAGATTTACGTGTGGGCAGGCTCTTGAAGAGCATACCCCTCACGTTAGGATTTGGGGTGTGTAAGATAGATCTTAATAAGGCTGTTCATACAATTCAGCATGATATGGATGCATTTCTTTTATATTGGTTGAATTGCTCTTAGGTAGTTGCAGTGTAACTGGTGGTTATAAACGTGGCTGTAATAGTACTGCTGACAGTGACTGTGATAATGGCCAGCATATTTTTTAGACTTTGCTATGTGCTGGATAATGTTAAAGTTCATAATTCATTTTATCTTTATAGAAAATGTATGAGGTAGGATATTAATATAACTCTCATTTGCAGATGAGTAAAAGAAGGACAGAGGAGTTAAGAAATATGCCTAAGCTTCCATGGCAGTAAGCTAAACCTGGCGTTTACTGTTGGTAGCCATGGTACCTAGCAATTTGGATCTGAAAATTGTGATAGGAAAGAATGAAACATTTATATATTGCCCTTTCTTTTGGGGAACAACTAGGCATATACATAAAATAAATGCCTCAATAAAGAAAATAATGAAAGAGCAAATTAAAAAGAAATAGTGAGACTTAACCTTGGTACCAGATAAGATAAGCAAGGACTGACACAAGAGTAAGAAGAGAAGCTTACATATAGAGTGCTTTGCATATACAACCTCTTGTAATAACCCCCAAGACCATCCAGCCACATTGTTTTTATCAACGAGTTTAGCAAGACAGCTAAAGTTCAAGAAGTTTAAGTAACTTTCTTGTCCAACTAAGAGTAGATGGAAACACTGGGATTTGAACCAGGCCTTTAAAATAGCATATTCCCCACCTCCAACTTGTTATCTAATCAACATGCTACAAAAACCTTCCAGGAGAGAGAGTAATATGGGAACACTTACAGAAATTGGCTTGGTAAACATTCGGCATCTTGGATTGTACGGAGTACAAGGATCTCGGGAGATGAACGGGGAGAGGAATGGGAGTAAGGAGATGAGTAGTGAATGGAGGGGATAAAGCAGTACACTGAGGAGTTTGTATTTGTTCAAAGAACATAAAGGAGACATTGTACAATCTCAGTGTGTGGGACAGAATTTTGAAAAAGGAGCACCCATCTGCAACTGAAGAAAGAAAGAAGGAGCCAAGACAAAAGCAGAGTTTCACTCTAGGAATTTGAGAATGAGAATAAATTAAAAAATACAGCGTCTAATATTTGTAGTATAGTTAGCTATGAGGGAACAATACATACAAATAAATATAAGAAGTGGTCTTTGCAATTCAATACCTTTAATTTTGCTAGTCTCCCCAGGGATTTTGCCATTTTGAAAAACTGTGACTCACAAAATGGGTCAACCCAAGGTGTAATTTGACAGTGATAATGAGCAGTGGAAAATTCCATGTAAAAATTTGACTTTTAGCATTTTTGTCTAACCCTCTCTTTCCACATCTGTACTCTGTTAAATTGTTAACCTATGAAAAAATGGTGATAATCCATACCAATATTAGATGGTTGTCATCAACACACTTAAAAATTTGGGTGATTCTGGTCAAATGCAGTGCACAAGAGATTGAATTTTACAAAGTGTTTATCTTAGCTGTGCCTATTCATAGTAGAATAGCTCTGTAAGAGAAGTAGCTTATCCTTGGCTGGCTGTGTTCCTAGAAGTACAATAAAACTCCAGGTTGAAAGGAATAATAATGTTCCAAGAGACCATCTTATTCCCACTGGTGTTTGAGGGAGCTTTGGTAGAAACCAGGAAGTCATATGGTAAGAAAACCACTTAGCAGCATTTATTCCTGTCTTTTCTTTCCTAAGTAGCACAACCAAAGTTTAGCTCAGCTGAATGCAATATCTCTAAGCATGCCCACTGCTGCCTAGTACTAAAAATACTCCCTGATGCATGGGTTTGGGTCTTGTGACGCATCCCTCGCCAGCCCAAATTAATTGGTATAGAGGATACCATATCACCAATCCGAAGATAATCAAGAACACAAATAAGGCTTTGTATACATGGCTCCAGTGAATCAGAGATTATCTTCATTTATCAGATTCATGCATTTTCATTCTGTCTAGAATTTGAGCTCAGAGACTGCTGTTCCCTGATGGTGATTGTTGAGTTGTTGGACCAGGAAGACTAAGCAGGTGAAGCTGGGAGTTAGAGAGAGGTTAAGCTGGACATGCAGAAACAGCACACTAGCTACACCTCAGAGGCGAAAGATTAATTTTTTATTTAATTAACTTTCAATTAATTTCTCAGTTCTTGAAGGATGTTAATTACTGTACACAAAGCTCATTTCCTTGCCCAAGAATTTGATAATAGTCTATAAGCTCTAAGATAATCCCTTTTTACGTGAAATAATTTGGATAGGTTTATAATCACATCTGGAAGTACCTGGGCCAACACTGTACCAACTGGAAAAAGAAATTAGCTGGCTTATAGGTGAAACTCCTATTTGGGACAGACCCAAGGTCACCCCCTATTCCAGTGGAGTGCTGTATTACTTGCAAAGTATCACAAGAAAAAAAATACCAACTTTCCCTTTTATCCCCACCTGGGTCTGCACATTTTTCATAAGAACCTATGTATGTAATATCCAACAGAAGCTGTCCATAGCAATTAAGCAACACTAGCTAATATAACAGGCAAATGTGGAAATTTCTGCAGCTTAACACAATGGAAATTTAATTCATGTAGAGCAGAAGGTGGTGGATATGTAGCGTGGGGTCTTCGGATCCACATAGTCATTTAGAGAGCTAGGCTGACAGGATTTGCTGGCTGTATGCCTGTATGTATTTTTTTTACTTTCTAATTGATTTTATGTATTTTTGGGGGGTCACAGTTAGTATTTGGTTAAATTTATAAGTTGTTTAGTGGCCATTTGTGAGATTTTGTTGTACCTGTTGCCCATGTATATATTACACCATATTTGCAGTCTTTTATCCGTCATCTCCTCCTACTCTTCCCCACAACTACCTAAAGTCCATTGTATCATTCTTATGCCATTGCACGCTCATAGCTTAGTTCTCACATATTAGTGAGAATGTACAATATTTGGTTTTCCATTCCTGGATTACATCACTTAGAATAATAGTTTCCAATCTCATCCAGGCCACTGCAAATGCTGTTAATTCATTCATTTTTATGGCTGTCTATATAGATGATGGAATACTCATTGATTGATGGGCATTTGGGTGGGTTCTATGATTTTGCAATTGTGGATTTTGCTGCTATAAACATGCATGTGTAAGTATCTTTTTCAAATAATGTTGTATTTTCCTCTGAATAGATACCCAGTCATGGGATTGCTGGATCAAATGGTAGTTCTATTTTTAGTTGTTTAAAAAATCTCCACACTGTTTTCCATAGTGGCTGTGCCAGTTTACATTCCCAACAGCAGTGTGGAAATGTTCCCTGTTCACTGTATCCATGCCAACATCTACTGTTTTTGATTATGGTCATTTTTGCAGGAATAAGGTGATATTGCATTATGGTTTTGATTTGCATCTCCCTGATCCTTAGTGATTTTGAGCATTTTTTATATGTTGATTGGCCATTTGTGTATCCTCTTTTGAGAATTGTCTGTGTCCTTAGCCCACTTTTTGATGGGTTTGTTTTGTTTTGTTTTCTCACTGATTTATTTGAGTTGGTTCTGGTTATTAGTCCTTTGTCAGGTGTACAGATTGTGAAAATTTTCTCCCACTCTGTGAGTTGTCTATTTACTCTGCTGACTGTTCCTTTTGCCATGCCAAAGCTCTTTAGTTTAGTTAGGTCCCAGCTATTAATCTTTGTTTTTATTGCATTTGCTTTTGGGTTCTTGGTCCTGAAGTACTTGCCTAGGCCAATGTCTAAAAGGGTTTTTCCAATGTTATCTTATGGAATTTTTATAGTTTCAAGTCTAAGATTTAAGTCCTTAAACCAGCGTGAGTTGATTTTTGTGTAAGGTGAGAGATGAGGACCCAGTTTTATTCTCCTATATGTAGCTAGCCAATTATCCCAGCACCATTTGTTGAAAAAGGTATCTTTCCCGATTTTACATTTTTGTTTGCTTTGTCTAAGGTCAGTTGTCTATAAGTATTTGGGTTTATTCCTGGGTTCTCTCTTCTGTTCCATTGGTTTATATGCCTATTTTTATACCAGTACCATGCTGTTTTGATGACTATGGCCTTATAGTATACTTTGAAATCAGGTAGTGTGTTGCCTCCAGATTTCTTCTTTTTGCTTAGTCTTGCATTGGCTCTGTGGGCTTTTTTTTGGTTCCATATGAATTTTATAAATGTTTTTTCTAATTCTGTGATTAGAAATGGTGGTGATATTCTAATGGGGATTGTGCTGAATTTGTAAATCACTTTTGGCAGTATGGTCATTTTAACAATATTGATTCTACCAATCTATATATCTGCACTCTCTCAGACCACAGTGGAAAAAAACTGAAAATCAACTCCAAAAGGAGCCTTCAGAACCATATAAATACATGGAAATTAAATAGCCTGCTCCTGAATGAGGATTGGGTCAAAAACAAAATCAAGATGGAAATTTAAAACATTTTTGAACTGAATGACAATAATGACACAACCTATCAAAACCTCTTGGATATGGCAAAGGCAGTGCTAAGAGGAAAGTTCATAGCCCTAAACGATTTCATCAAATGTCTGAAAGAGCACCAACAGATAATCTAAGCTCATACCTTAAGGAACTAGAGAAATAAGAACAAACCAAATCCAAACCCAGCAGAAGAAAGGAAATAACCAAGATCAGACCAGACTAAATGAAATTGAAACAAACAAACAAAAAATACAAAAGATAAATGAAACAAAAGATAAATAAAAGATAGACCATTACCAAGATTAATGGTCCATTTTTGATAAGATAAGTAAAACTGATAGACTATTACCAAGATTCACCAAGAAGAGGGAAAATCCAAATAACTTCACTAAGAAATGAAACAGGAGATATTACAACTGACACTACTGAAATACAAAAGATCATTCAAGGCTACTATGAACACCTTTATGCACATAAACTGGAAAACCCTAGAGGAGATGAATAAATTACTGGAAAAATATAACCCTCTAGCTTAAATCAGGAGGAATTAGATACCCTGAACAGGCCAATAACAAGCAGTGAGATTGAAGAGGTAATTTAAATGTTACCAACAAAAAAAGCCTAGGACCAGACAGATTCACAGCAGCATTCTACCAGACGTTCAAAGAAGAATTGATATCAATCTTTTTGACAATATTCCACAAGATAGAGAAGGAAGGAGCCCTCTCTAATTCATTCTATGAAGCCAGCATCACCCTAATACCAAAACCAGGAAAGGACATAACAAAAAAGAAAACTACAGACAGAAATCCTTAATGAACGTAGATACTAAAATATTTAACAAATATTAGCTAACCAAATCCAAAACACATCAAAAATATAATTTGTCATTATCAAATGGGTTTCATACCAGGGATGCAGGGATGGTTTAACAAATGCAAGTCAACAAATGTGATACACCACATAAACAGAATTAAAAACAAAAATCATATGATCATCTCAATAGATGTAGAAAGAGCATTCCACAAAATTCAGCATCTCTTTATGATTAAAACTCTCAGCAAAACTGGCATACAAGGGACATACTTTAATGTAATAAAAGCCATCTATGACAAACCCACAGCCACCATAATACTAAATGGGGAAAAGTTGAAAGCATTCCCTCTGAGAACTGGAACAAGACAAGGACGCTCACTTTCACCACTCCTCTTCAGCATAGTACTGGAAGTCCTAGTCATAGCAATCAGAAAAGAGAAAGAAAGGAACGATATCCAAATTGATAAAGAAGAAGTCAAACTGTCACTATTTGCTAATGATATGATCATTTACCTTGTAAACCCTAAGGACTGCTCCAGAAAGCTCCTAGAACTGATAAAAGAATGCAGCAAACTTCCTGGATACAAGATTAATGTATGTAAATTAGTAGCTCTTCTCTTATGTCAACAGTAACCAAGCAGAGAATCAAATCAAGAACTCAACCCTTTTTACAATAGCTGCAAAAAAGTAAAATACTTAGGAATATACCTAACAAAGGAGTTGAAAGACCTCTACTTGGAAAACTACAAAGCACTGCTGAAAGAAATCATAGATGACACAAATGGAAACATGTCCCATGCTCATGGATTTGCTATTTTTAATGCATGACTCTGAGGAATACTCTGGTTGTTGGCAGGCAGCCAAGAGTCAAGGAGAGGAGAGAACTGGGATACAACAAAGAAGGCTCCATGGGTCAAGTCTGGGAAGACTGTAAACCACTTATGTCTAAAGACTATTGGCCAGAATTTAGTTGTAAGGTCATCTTGACTTGAGTAAGGCTGGGGAATATAGTCTAGCTATGTGCTCATGAAGAAAGAAAAAAAGGTCAGAGAACAACTAGCCAATTTGTATCATAACACCTCAACTTTTAGTATTGGATTATCTTAAAATACCCTCTCTGTTAAACTGAAATATATTGCTGTACATATAAATATATTATTCATTGCATTTTCTTTCAATTAAAAAATAAAGAAACAACTCACCTTGTATTCCAGCCAAACATTTAGAACAACTGCCATTCTATAATGTAGCTATTACAAGAAATGAAATAACATATTAGAGAATTCATGGCGTCTAAAGATATTGCATCCATGATGCAAGAAGCCTTTAAGACAAACCACCTGAGACTGAGAGATTGCATGGAAATGAAAAATAAATTCAGATGTGTTTTAAAATACTTTGAAGTAATTACAGATAGAATAAATGCAACATGTACACCTTTCTAAATCACCAGTGGAAAAACTGAGCAAAGGAAAAATGATAGCTGTATAGAGCTACATTCTGTTTCAGTACAATGCATACTTTTATGCTGTGAATTAACTCATATATTATTTATAAACAGGGTAATGATGTCAGCATAGTGTGGACATCCCATCGATTTAAAGGCCTGCACCATCAAGTAATAGTTACGTACAAAGTACTCTATACAGCTGATTGCAGCAAACCGTTATTCTACTGTCTGCATCTTAAACTCTATCTTGAGCATGCTGTGTATAACATTGTTTACTGTGGTTGATTTCCATTGAAAATGTATTGTTTTTTCTTGTTTGTTAAATTGAGATAGTATATTAGGATTATTTTTGCTAGTAAGATGCAGAGTTGAACAGGGTTTGCATGTGCTGTTCTCAATCCTAGTTTTCTCCTAAACCCTATTATTTTTATTATTGTTTAGGAATTTGAAATTCTTAGTAATATACATATTTCATTACAGAAGATACGCCTGTCTTTTCAGCTTCAACTGTAAAAAACCCAATCCAAACTGCCTCAAAAAAACCCTGAAATATATTAAATTATATAACTAGAAAACCTAGTGGCTTCATTGGCTTCAGGCATGGTTTTACTCATGACTAAAAGACAGTTTTTATGTAACTATTTATTTTCTTTCAGTTCTGCTTTTCTCAGTGGACTTCAGTTTGAATTGCAGGCTTTCTCTTTGAGGTAGATAAGTAGGTCATATCAGCCTAAAGCTTGTTCTCATTATATATACAATGATGACATTATATATATATATATGTATTTATATATCTTATATATCAATATCTCATATATCAATCTGTAGTACATTTCAAGAAAAAAAGCGTAGTCAAAAAGGATAATTAAAGAATCCTTAATATTGAAACTATTTGCAAGCTTCAGGCGGGCTAAAATGCTTTATCACGAGGGGTGATAAAGCATTCTGGGCTAGTAGAAGGGAGATTGTTTGCGCTCCTAGGCTGGAGGAGTTAGGTGGAAGGAAGGTTACCAGAACCAATGAGTAATGGCGCCGTGGGAGAGGGTTACCAAATTAGAGCTGTGGCCTTCAGTAGAAAAACAGCTACTGCCAACCTGCAGCCCAGAAGGGAGAGAACTGGGAGAATAAACACTCCACCCTTTCTTCTTTTTCTCTGATAACAGTGCCTCCTTTCCATGGGCCAAAGCTAATTGAATGTAAGAGAACTGAGTTAATGCAGTCCATAGAGGTTAGTTCCAATAGAGCAAGGTAAGAATTAAGGATGGAGGGAAAAAGGGAGAATATCCAATGTGCTCAATTTATCCATTTGAGTAAAGAGATAGTTTTTCTTCCAATGGCCTCTTAGAATTTTTAGAGACAGTGTTCATTGGCTTGGATCACATGTCCATACACAGTAGGCAGGGAAATTTGCTGTTCTGGTTGTATAATGGGGATGTCTGAATAGTGTGATTAACAACACTGACAAGGATCACATGGGTTGGGGAGGAGTAGTCAAACAAAATACTTTTATAGATCTGTGTAGCTATCAAAATGAAGAGCAACAAGGCGTACTCTGGTCTGGTTTTCAGACACAAATTTTCTAGCAGTAACTTAACCCAGTAGATTTTTAAGTACTTTATACTTATCCCAATCAAATGATTTACTTTCCACCATGGACGAGGAACAAATACTGAGGGTGAAACTATATCTATTTACCGTAGTATTTTCCTTTGAGAAAACAAACTAAATCCTCTTCTAGGGAAGCAGTTGGAAGAGATGGGGAAAGGGAATTCATCCTCACCCTTTGACAAATAATTATATCCTCTAAATCTAACCCCAAATCTGGAAAAGGATAGCTGCTCAATAAATAATTAATAAAATAGATAATTATCAGAATAACAATTTCCAAAGTGTATTTTGTTTAGAATTATCCAGGTAGCTGAGGAAAATAAAAAATAACCTGCTCTTGATATTGTATTTTCATAATCCATACTCCATATGCTTAACACTTTTCTACTGATGGAATGATTTGCATTAATTACAAATGAATGCTAAAAACAAAAAGTATTCATTGCTAATAAATTTATTTTTATTAAATGTTTTTGTTTCAGAAACATGTAATGGCAGCTTTCAAACAGTGTTCTAAGGTGAGTACATTACTCACTGTTGTTCACATAGGATTTGTTCCTTTGATTTGATGGAACTATCCACATGACATTTTTTTAAAGTCACTATGGGGATATAATGGATGTCAAGCTGATTCTTCTTTCTGTCCCTTCCCTTTCCCTACAAGAATTTGTACTATAAGAGAGTTTTGAATGTCTTAGTACAGTTGGTTGCTCATATAATTTTTTTTTGTTTAGCTTTGTAATAATGCGAGTTGAAATGATTGAGGGGTGAAAGAACTGTGAATTGTAGACAGAACTAATGCAACTTTTGCACAACAAATACAAGCTAGAAGCTTATTTAAAAAATCTTTCTAAGAGTTCTACTCTAACGGCTGGCTCATGAGTGGTCAACTCGTTCAACTTTACTTAAAAAAAAGTTCTTTTTACTTTAATTTGCTTTTTAAAATTGTTATCTAAGACTTTTCAAGAGCACACTGGAGGTTTTCCATTTCAGATCCTCTGGAGAGACACAATGTTTATTTTCCATAAAAGAAGTGAACGCATTGTGTTCCTTTGAAAAGCTCGCCTCCCTTTCTGAGGTGAACAAAACTCTTAGTAGGTCCCACTAGAGTCAAGCTCATCAGGGGATGGTGATTTTCTTCTGTTTGACTCTTACCTAACCCAGTTTTTCTGTGAATAGGTAGTATTGGTTTTTTAGTTGCTTTCCACTTTGGAGTAGTGTCCTCAGTCTTAGAAAGGGCCTAGAAAGAGTTGATGAGATTCAAATAGGTAGCATTTTTGGGTCACTTTTAGAATAATTTTTGACTTCTCTCAAAGGAACATCTGAGCCTGAGGGATTCAACTAGTTTTATCTGGACAAAACTTCCAGGTTCCATACCTATTATTAAAGAGGAAAAGTATTCTAGCCATTTCAGATGTGAAGAGATGCTGTCCTCCACTTTATAAACATTCTTACCCAGCTTCCTTCATGTTTTCTCCTCACTGTTGGCATGCTTCAAGAACTTGCTCCCTCTGTGTTCTTGAGTGAGCTATATCTAAGAGATAGATTAACAGCTACTGTCCCCCACTCAGAGGACAGAAAGACGTGTCACCAATGGACCCATAAGAATATTTTAGTAAGGCTGAATAATTTTCACTAAATATGTAAAATATTTATTGATTCAGTCACACCAAATTTATTTTCTTGACAATCACTGTATTAAATATTATTTTTGGTATCAGTATTTTTAAAAGATATGTTTATAATAAGCTCATTGGTGAAGTTAGTGCTGAAACCCTGTGGAAATAGAATTTGTTTTGTCACATTAAACCTATACTAGCATTATTACTGATATAAAATCATAGCTAATATTTATTCAAATTTTCTTAATTTCAGAGAACTCTCTACCAAAAAAAAAAAAAAAAAAACAGGAAAGAAATGCTTGAGTGAAACGTTAAGTTCAGTCTTACTATTACCATGACAACAGCAAGGAAGCAAGGAAATGTGTCTTCCTTTTCATGGATGGATTCACATTATCTCTTAGCATTGCTCCCACTGGTAGTCCTGGATCACTCCAGGTGACCAGAATATGCCCAGTTCCTATTGAGGAGGGATTTTTACTATGGGCATAACCTGAAGTATCTCTCATGGGTATAGTCCAGTTGTATAATCCCTTCCCCTCACACTTCATTAGTTATCCCAAACTCTTACAGTGAAACTAGAAAGGACATCTGTCATACATGGGGTTCTGTGAACCTCTGAGCCCTTAAATACTTTTGGAAAGTTATTTTCAGTTTAAATAGTTAATTAAGTGATTCTCAGTATGCTTATTTATCTGTTGTATATGTCATATCTAACATTCTCACTTTGACCAGGTATAGTGGCTCATGCCTGTTATCCCAGCAATTAGGAGGCTGAGACAAGAGGATTTCTTGAGCCCATCAGTTTGAGACTAGCCTAGGCAACAAAGTGAGACCCTGTCTCTACCAAAAATAGATAATAAAATTAGCTGAGTGTGGTGACCCATACCTGCAGGCCCAGCTATTCAGAGACTAAGGTGAGAGGATAACTTGAGAGCAGGAGATTGAGGCTGCAATGAGCTGTGAACACACCACTGCACTCTAGACTGTGAGACAGAGTGAGACCCTGTCTCAAAAAAATAAAAAAGTAATAATAAGATAAAGATCTCACTTCAAGGTACTAAAGTTGTGTAATGTCCCTCAACATTGCAGAACATTACAGAACACAGTAATGTGTTTGCAAAAGGATATTGATAAATCTTGTTAGCATCAATGCAGTGTTAAGTTCATTTAGCTTGAACCATAACACATGGCAAGCTTACCAACAGTAGATAAGAACAGGAGCATTCTATGTGGGCCATGCTGTGTGCAACACTGCTCTCAGAAGATTTGTGTGATATAGAAGGGCATTACTTAAAGTGTGGTCCATGAATTTATTCTAGTCTGTGATTCATTTGTGTTGCTCTTCTGTTACAATATAAATACAAAATTTAAGAATCAGCACCATTAAATTTCTATAGCAATTTGATAGTATTTTTTTCTGTTGAAACTAATAACAACAGAGACTGCATTTTGTATGTTTTACATTTACTATTTTTAGAATTGTTATTTTTATTTTATTCTATAATAATCAGTGACAGATTGGAGAAATTAAAACAAGAACAAAAATCTGGTGTTTTCCAGAAAATAGTTTGAGAAATACCAATGTAGAATAAAGACCATCCTGGCTCTATTAGTTGCAGATATTAGTTTGCAATGGTTTTAATATCTACCTAGTAGGATGGCTGCCAACTTTAAAAGCAAGAACATATTAGGTAGCATCTCCCACTGTGCTTAGCACATGGTAGATTTTTCAATCAAAGCTAGCTGAACCTGTAACCATGAGAATAAAAACCAAGTGTAGGTTAATAGCATTTTCACTACATTTCACTTCAGTGATCATTTTAGTCTGAGGAACAGTACTGAAGTTGAACCTTCTCTTCTATCAAGGCCTCTTTCAGTCAGTCTGTCTTTATAATTCAATTCTGGAATAAAGAGGCAAGTTAGATGAAAAAAGGTGCAGGTCAGAGGATTTAAGTAAAAAAAGAATTTGCTGAGAAGGTCCTGGAGTCTCTACGAATTCAGATGAATCTTCTGTAGTAGTTTACAGTGAAAACTGATGCTTTAGAGTGATGATTCAGGCACTCAGAGGGTTACAACTGACAAAGTAAAGACCTTGATGCTGAACACTGAGGGGAGGATTTGAGCAACTAGGAAGCAGCATCAGCTGCTGCCTACAGGGATTGCATGAACCTCCCAGGCCTCTTCACTGCCTTCCTTCAATATCCCATGGATAAGTTCCCCTTCAACTCTTTTCACTATCTAAAACTTCTTGCTTCTAAGACCTGAATGTACACGTGTGTGTGTGTGTGTGGTGTGTGTGTGCGCGCGCGCGTGTGTGTGTCTATGTATGTTTCTTTTGGAGATGGAGTCTCACTCTGTCACCTAGGCTGGAATGGTATGATCTCAGCCTACTGCAACCTCCACCTCCTGGGTTCAAGTGATTGTTGTGGCTTAGCCTCCTGAGTAGCTGGGATTACAGGAGTACACCATCACATCCAGCTAGTTTTTGTGTGTTTAGTAGAGATGAGGTTTCACCATGTTGTCGAGGCTGGTTTCAAATGCCTGACCTCAGGTGACGTGTCTGCCTCAGTTTCCCAAAGTGCTATGATTACAGGCCTAAGCCACTGTGCCTGGCCAGGTATATATGTATTTTTCATAAGATATTTTAGAAAGAATCTTTCATAGAAAACTCTGGTTCAAATGCCAGCCTGTTTCAGTTATTCTCTGTGCCACAAAACTGACTTTTTATTTTTTTACTGCATCCCTCCATCCCAAATTCTGAAACCTTAATGCAAGTTGTCTCATCAATGTTTTTAGAGGAAGGAAAAAACATTTTTACTAAATGAACAAATATTTTGTAAAGACTTACTGTGTTCCTGCCATGTACGAGTTATTTTGCTGGGCATGGGGAGAGTCCAAATATGGGTTATTTCCTCATTCAATATTTATTGGGAAGGTCACTGTAATACACATTAAGTATAATCCTAGAGCACATATAAATACACAATTTGAACAGATTACTGTAAACATAAAATAGTGGTTCCATTGTTTTCTTCCTACACCTGATGTGGTTTGGCTCTGTGTCCCCACCTATATGTCATCTTGAATTGTAATCTGAATTGTAATCCCCACATGTTGAGGAAGGTCCCTGGTGGGAGGTGATTGGATCATGAGGACAGTTTCCCTCATGCTGTTCTTATAAAAGTGAGTTCTTACAAGATCTAATGTTTTCATAAGTAGAAGTTTTTCCCCTGCCCTCATGCCTCTTTCCTGCTGCCAAGTAAGACATGCTTCCTTCCCCTTCACCTTCTGCCATGACTGTAAGTTTCCTGAGGCCTCCTAGCCATGCAGAACTATGAGTCAATTAAACTTCTTTCCTGTGTAAATGACACAGTCTTGGGTATCCTTATAGCACTGTAAAAACAGACTAATACAGCAAACCAATGAACGGCTGTAAATACTCCTTAGGCAAGTATGTTCCACTCTAAAGATCACTGTGATATTAGGTAAATACATCATAAATAGAAAATTGTGTCATACAGCAAGAAACTATTATGAAAGTGAACAGGCAACCTACAGAATGGGATAAAATATTTGCAATCTATTTATCTGACAAAGGACTAATATTCAGAATCTACAAGGAACTTAAACAAATTTACAAGAAAAAAACTCCATCAAAAAGTGGGCAAAGGATATGAACAGACACTTCTCAAAAGAAGACATCTATGAGGCCAAAAACATATAAGAAAAAAAGGTCATCATCACTGATCATTAGAGAAATGCAAATCAAAACCAAAATGAAATACTATCTCACATCAGTTAGAATAGTGATCATTAAAAAGTCAGGAAACAACAGATGCTGGAGAGGAAGTGGAGAAATAGGAATGCTTTTATACTGTAGTGATAGCATAAATTAGTTTAACCATTGTGGAAGACAATACGGCAATTCCTCAAGGATCTACCAGAAATACCATTTCTGTAAAAACAGAATACCAAATACAGTACAGCCAAAAACAAATACTCAGCAATCCCATTACTGGGTATATACCAAAAAAATTATAAATCATTCTACTAAAAAGACACATGGACATGTATGTTTATTACAGCACTATTCACAATAGCAAAGACTTGGAACCAACCCAAATGACCATCAATGATAGACTAGATAAAGAAAATGTGGCACATATACACCGGGGAATACTATGAAGTCATAAAAAAGGATGAGTTTATGTCCTTTGCAGGGACATGGATGAAGCCAGAAACCATCATTCTCAGCAAACTAACACAGGAACAGAAAACCAAACACTGCATGTACTCATTCATAAGTGGGAGCTGAACAATGAGAACACATGGACAGAGGGAGGGAACATCACACACTGGGGCCTATTGAGGTGTGGTGGGCTAGGAGATGGATGTCATTAGGGAAATACCTAATGCAGATAATGGGTTGATGGGTGAACCAAAACACCATGGTATGTGTATACCTATGTAACAAACCTGTATGTTCTGCACATGTATCCCAGAACATATAATAATAAAAAAGATTTTATGCACAAACAAAAGAAAATTGTGTTATAAAAGTTGTAGATGATAGGAAGTGAAAAATGGGAGCTATTATTTTTCACTAATGGATTCTAAACATTTGTTCCGTATCACTTTATATATGGCTCTGGGAATTTAAAACAAATTACTATGACAATCCATTGCCATGATTTAAAGCACAGGTTGGCAAATTTTTTCTGAAAAGAACCAGATAATAAATATATTAGGCTTTGCCGGCCATACTGTCTTTGTCATAATCAACTCAACTCTGCCCTCAGGTAGTATGAACAAATAACAGCCCAGGCATTGGGTAAATGAATCGGCCTGACTGTGTTTCAGTGCTGCCTACAGACCATAGCTTGCTGAACCCTGGTGAAAAGTGGAGGGTTTCCACCTAAAGGTGGTGATGAATTCTGGTATCATTATCAGTTCTGTAGTCAGTCATGTACCATGTATACAAATTATCCCAGCTTTGATTTCTCCAGTGACAGCCTAGGTAGGCCAAGTACACTTTGTGGTCTACACATCATCATCACCCAGAAACTTGTTAGAAATGCAGAATCACAGGACCTGCCTAAGAACTATGGATCCAATAATCTGCATTCTAACAAGCCCCTGGGGGTATTTGCATGTTATTGTTGGAGAAGCGCTGGGATAGATTACGACTGATGATGCTAGTACAGCAATGTAGAGAGTTACTGAATTGTGTGGTTAATTGAGATGCTACCCTCAAAGCGCTTGCATATTAGACCTGCAATAATCACTCCCTCATGTTTTTGCTCAGCCATGCCTGTATTAGGATTTCTCAGAAAACTCAGAATCTAGTGGAACCTAGGAAAGTTTTCTGTGAAATTAAAACCAAACCAAACCATACTTAATTAAAATTAAAGCCAGGCTGGATGCGGTGGCTCACGCCTGTAATCCCAGCACTTTGGGAGGCCGAGATGGGTGGATCACGAGGTCAAGAGATCGAGACCATCCTGGTCAACATGGTGAAAACCCATCTCTACTAAAAATACAAAAATTAGTTGGGCATGGTGTCGCATGCCTGTAGTCCCAGCTACTTGGGAGGCTGAGGCAGGAGAATTGCTTGAACCCAGGAGACGGAGGTTGCGGTGAGCCGAGATCACGCCATTGCACTCCAGCCTGGGTAACAAGAGCGAAACTCCATCTCAAAAAAAAAAAAGCCAAACCATATGGAATGGTGGATAGAATTTACTCATGGAGTTATAGGAGCTACAGCATACTATGGTCATTGCAAATTGTTTAATTTGTAAGGTGTAGCCATATTCTGAATAATGAATGACTTAGTAAAGGAATTTTGTGAAATCAAATGGGGAGCAAATGTAGGCTTCCCACCTGTTGGCATTTTCTGAGTCCTTTTGGAGTTCTGAGATTTTTTTTTTTCATTTCTTGGTTGTGATAAGTAGAGTAAATAGATGCTATTCGAATGAGGTAGTCACTATTTTCAAAGTGAGAAAGGTATAAAAAATACAATATCATTTTTGAGAAAATTTTGTTTTAAAGACCCAAGCCAAAAACAAATTCTTTGTTAATCAGAAACTTAAGAAATCATGAATGCTACATTCTTTTAATATTTGTTATATCCTGTGTAATGTTAGTAGTAAACTGAATTATGTTCTTTATGTTCATTTAACCTTCTGTTCTATGTTGAAGCAATGGCCCAGACCTCAAGGTTTTGGTTGTTAACCATAATTAGAACACCTCTTTTTTCCAAAAGGCACATATTGTAGAAAGAAATTTACAATGTAAGGTCACTGCTTAGCAAGAGTAAAGGAACACAGTCTAATGGAGTCACTTCACCTTCTGTATCTATTTTGTCAGCTGTTAAATGAGAATAATGCTTGTTCTTCTGCAGATATTGTGAGGATAGATGATAAAGGTCACTGTGCTCTTTAAAAGAATGATACTTTATAAATTCAAGACAGCACTAAAATCAAAACATCTTCTTTCAACCTTTTAAGCAGGTAGCAATGACTGTTGGAATAAAAACCGGAGACATGTTTGAATGACTGGTAAGTTTCAAACAGTTCACGTTTTTTATTTAAAAATAATTAATATTGACTCTAGAGTATTTCTGAATTGGATATGGATAACTAAACACCATGCCTTGTAGGCAATTGACAATAATTGAATAGAAGTAACAAGGAAAGGACTGGAGTGGGCAGGAGAAGAATTTAACTGGAATAGAGAAATGGGTAAGGATGAGTTAACCTGTGATGGTGAAATATTTAGCAGCGTTGATAGAATAAGAATTTTTAGATATGTGTTGAATAGAGGCCCTGGACTGTAATTTCTAGAAAAGTAATTTTAGTTATGTTATTTAATGGTTTTGGTAACTCCACACATGTTGGTGTCTTGTGTGAATCCCAGATGGTCATGCTTACAAGAGAACCTAGTGTAATACCTGACATGGAGCAAGTGCTCAAAAAGTGTTTAGTCATTTGTTTTTCTAGCTGGAAATTCTGATGTCAGTTTACTTAATGAATGGCATTTATGTGAAACAAAGAGTTAATGGATTTCCTTAATATAGTCACCCCAATTCTTTCCGCTCATTATAGCCAAGCTTCTAAAAACGATTTCTCTGCAACTTCCTTAAACCGTCCCATTAAAATCTATTTTATAGTGTCTCTCTTTCTTTCTTTCCTACTCACTCCACAAACCTCTCTAAACTGTCTTTTTCCCAGAAAACTCTCCCAAAATATGTAATCATCAATCACTGCAGGGTTTTTAAGTTTCATTAACTTTTTCCAAAGTCTCAATCTTATTATTCAGCACTTCTAACACGGTTACATACTTTACAGGAAACACATTTCCTCTGGACTCTAAAATCCTACCATCTCCCTTTGCCACATTTGGTTCTGTCTCCCCTCTGTGTACATTTCGCTTTGGTGATGTGATTCAGTCATGAAATTATTGACCAGTTCTTCTACCACGAGTCTGAAATGTGGATCTTCAAGTCAGGTTTTCATTCTGAGCTTCAAAGTGATAGGTAAAATGATTTATTTGGCATATTTTCTTAGATGTTTCATAGTCAAAATTAAATTCCCAAATCTAGCACAATGTCCTTTCTTATACACTATGTTCTTCTAGGTCTATTATGTTCTATCTGAGCCTTACCTCATCTCATAAATAGACCTATATATATATATATATATATATATATATATATATATATGTGTGTGTATGCATATATATAAACACACACATATGTATAATTATATATAAACATTATGTATACATACATATTTATATCTTTATATATACACGAATATTATGTGTATATACACACACACACACACACACACACACACACATACATAAATTAAAAAGACAACACAATTTCCATACATATATGACATACATATATGGCAATTGTATTGTCTTTTCCCTCTGCCAGATTATAAACAGGGGCTTCTTTTTAAAATTATCCTTGTGTGTCCTATGCCTAGATAAGGCCTGATATTTAATTGATGCTCAAAATATTGAGCAAATGAAATAATCCAATTTATTCATTCATTACATAATGGAGTTAAAAACAACATAGGCTTAAGCTACGCAATCAGAAAGACTTCACGTGATTTTCTACTTACCTACTTACACCTGTGTTATTAAAAGTTACTTTGTGTAACTTCTCTCAATTCCCCTCTTGTTGTATCCACACCATTTATAAAAATAATTATGGTACAGAGTCCTTGTAGGATACAAGTACAGGCATATCTTGTTTTATCATGCTTCACTTTTGCATTTTTCAGATATTACTTTTTATAAATTAAAGGTCTCTGGCAATCCTGTGTCAAGCCAGTCCACTTCCTAACACCATTTTCATAAGATCATGTGCTTACTTCATATCTCTATGTCACACTTTGATTATTCTCACAAAATTTAAAATTTTCTCATTTTTATTATGCCTATCATGATTATCTGTGATCATGTGACTCACTTTACTGTGGTGGTCTGGAGCCAAACCTGCAGTATCTCCTAGGCATGCTTAGAATGCTATATCATAAGTATCTAACAGAGTTCTTGATACGAAAACACAGTAGGTGTTCTTGCTAATTCATCACTCTTTTTGTAGGTCTATGTTCATTTTTTTTTTTTCACTGATTCTTCCAATAATGTGTAGCCAGCTGCTTTGTTTGAGATCCTGTTCCAGGTGATCTCTAGTGATGATTAAACTGGGCTAAGTCTCTGTTCTTGTGATGACATATTTTCATAGAAGGAGACAGGCAAGAAATAAATATCACATACATTTACTAAATTTTAAATGTATTCTCTGTGAGTGCCATGAAAAAATTAAAGGCCTTTCTGGTGAGGTGTCACATGAGCATGCTGAGGGAATGCGCCTTTCCAAAATGTGGAGACTGAGTGTTATGAGGTAGAAGCACCAGCAACCTGAGCAGCAGTGAAATGGGAATGTGTTTGAATGCTCATGAAGCATCCTTCAGTGTAGCTGAAGAAAAATAAGAAATTTTAGAGGGATAAAAGGTGAAGTTGATTCCATAAAGTCACGTAGGTCATTACATAGATTTCGGTTTCATCTCTGGATAAGATGGGAACCATGGAGGCAGTGGGCAGGGATCTGAGTAGAAGAGTAACAAAATGTAACTTAGATTTAAAGTGAATCATTTGGACTACTCTGGAAAACAGACTCCAAGGGAGAAAGGGCTGAAAAAGAGAAGTCAGAAGGACATATATGAAATAGTGTAGACAACAGGCAATGGTGACTTAGGACAGGATGGAGATTCTCAAGCATGGTTTCTGAGGCAGCTACAGCAACATCACCTGGGCTCTATCCCAGACCTTCTGAATTAGAGACTGTAGAGGCAGGTAGGGCCCGGGAATCTGTGTTGCAACAAGCCTCCCAGAAAGTTCTGATGCTCATCAATGTTTGAGAACCTTGCCAAGGGTCATCAGTAGCTTGGAAGGGAATAAGAAGTAGTAATATTAGGGATATATGTGGAAGTTAGAGCTCATCAGATTGACCAATAGTTTTGGGTGAGGTATGTATGAGAAAAGGATAATAGTGAGGTTTTTGAACTAAGAAACTGGTAGAATCCAATTGCTGTGTGCTGAGAGAAGATCCTGGGAGGAGCTGGTAAAATGAGGATCAGGTTAGTTCTAGGTGTACTTACTGTGATGTGTCTATTAGATACCCAAGTAGAGCTGTTGGGTAGGCGACTGGATATTCAAGTCTGGAGTCACTCTTTAATAAATCTGTTTAAATTGTTGTATGTTGACTTATGTTTTATCATTTGGGATTTCTTTATTCAGAAAATGAAATTAGAAGAGGACCTGTAGAGATTAAGGAACTATTTAGGACAGCATTTTAGAAATTAGCTCAAGAAAAATGAATTGATAATTTTTTTCCCAAGACTAATTCCTTCAACTTGTCATATGCTGTGGATCACCTAATAGAATCTCTTAAATAACTAAGAGTATTTTAATGAGATCAGAAATTAAAAATTACTCCATTATTACCTGGAAAGACAAAGGTGTCAGGAACATTTTATATCCTCAGGTAGTACTCCATATCTGATTTAATAGCTTGCTGAGGGGCTAGGTCCGTAGAGTGGCATTTTAATGGAGATGGTAGCAAGGATCCTAATGGTATGTGAAATCTGTTTCACATCAGACCTTTTTAGAATTGGCTCAGCCTAATTTGCACCAGTTAATTTAATTTTAAACAGCCCGGGCTGAAAGTTATATTGGCTGCTGATATATAACTTCATCTTTTATCAACTCTACATATCTGAGTTATGTATCATGTTATCTATTTCCCCATTGTTTGAAATATAACGCGTATTCTTCTTAAATAATCAAAATGTTTATTTTTCAAATAATAATATGCCTGAATTTATAATGAGATAAGTAGTTTTATTTGACTTGGTATAGAATTAAGAATCTAAGTAACGACATTATTCTCTACATAATTAATAACAATCATAGTTGTATAGCTCTGTCGTGAATATGGTTTTGGTATGTTTTGATGATCTAGAGCTTCCATACTGGCAAACTAAGATGGAAGAGTTGGGAACTAGAATAACTTTAGAGATACTTACTTTTAGTGTCTTTGAAAGTGAATAAAGATTTGTTTAGTTCAATTAACTTTTTACTCAAAAGTTAAGTAAGAAGTGTTTGAATGGTTGGCATAGTAGGTAACTATCAAGTTAAACATACTTGGAGGGCTTCAGTGGCTTCTTTAAACCTCTTACTGAGGAAATGTGTGCTAGAAAAATATGCATACATTTTCAGTTAGATGTGAAACCTACTCCCATCCTCTTGGAATATGGATCTTATTTAGTTGTTGGAAATTATTATGGGCTGTTCAAACCCAATAGAAATCTCAGCATATTTTAAAGATGAAAATTTGTGAATAGCTATAAACAATTGGTGATATATAGTTAATAAAATACAATGTGATAGAAATTATTATGGTAAACTTTGAGTACTAACAACTTGTCTTTGATTTGATGAGGTTAGTAAACGTTCTTTCCTGGTCTAAAATTTGCAAAAATTATTTTATTTGAAGAAAGATTCAGTGATACTAATATGTTTAATTATTGATAGGTGCAACCACAGACACTAGCAGTCATTAGACACATTAGTATCACTGGATTGACTCTAGTTATGTTCATTGGAGCTATACTGAGTCTGTAGAATCGCTGTCTTACCTTTTGAAGTTGCTTGCGTTTTGAATTTATCTAGCATGAACATGCCAAATGATCCTTTATCAGAATAAATAAATATTTATGAGGGTATATGTTTGTACAAATTTGTATCTGCTTATAAATGTATATTTTAAAATAAAAAATCCTATAAAAACACAAGTTAGTGTTCCTTTTAAACACACTACATTTTAAAACCATGGGTCAGTGAAGCTTAGTTAAATCTGAGTATTCAGGAGTTTTGTTATATTAAAATAGTGAGAACATTGGGTTTCTAGAAGGCAAAACTGAAGAATGTATGAAAAAAAAATATTTCCAAGGATATCTTCCACATACTTTGTGATAGTTGCTTAATATCCTGGTGACTTCTGTGAAACTCGATGTTTGCCAACCCCTAGAGCCCCACATCAACATATCCTGCCCAGTGCTTTGTTCATTTTTCTTACCCAAGAGGAGCTCTGAAAGGTTCTAGAGAGTTGGAAGAGCAGAAAGCAGCAAGACTTTAGCATGCGTTCATGAAATGAGGAAAATAAAGAGCTAGTCTCATTTTTGTCCTTTCTTGTTACACTTGCTTAAGAAAAAGATAGCAGACTGAGAAAAGGAAAGATCCAGGTTCAAAATCTCAGGAATGGAAAGCTCGCTTCACTTAGAGATCACTCTCTGGCTATTGGCTGTGGTCAAATAGAGAAGCCAATGCTATTGTTTCTGTGGTTAATTTGGATTTCAGTTTGTGTAGCTGCCATTCTTGTATTCCTTCCAGTAGTAAGTAAGGATATGGAACAGACACATTCCCTGGATAAGGCTATGAGTGCCAAAAAAAATAAGAAGAAGAAATTACAGGGGCCACAATAAAACAGAAGAAAGCAAAAAACTCACTTTTTTTAGGGGTAACTTTTCAAAAACAACCTTCAATTGATTGATAAACATGTCCTTTCTTCTTATGATTAAGAAACGTATTTAATGGTTAAGATATTTGGCTATCATTCTTGGATTGCTAGATTGAGTAATCTTCCTGGAATATTAAACTTTGTGGAACACATCACTCCCCTCCTGCAAATACATGTTTATCTTAATTACATTATGGTACTTAAAATTTTGGGATGCAACTAATAATTATACCTGATTTGTGCCAAGTTCTCTGCTAAGTTAATGTATATCTTCTATTCTAGAATATGTACTTTTTTTTTTTACCCCAACTACAAAATTACTTATGGGTCTCATGACCTTTTCTCAGGTGATAGCTAGAGAAAAGACAAGTTTATTTACAGCTGAAAGAAAATAACTTTCAGGATCTAGGGACTTGAGAGACAACTGAAGGAAAAAAAAGACATAGACTTTTAAATATCTTCTTTCCTTGATAAAATTGGTCCCCAGAACTAAAATTTTAAGCACTGCTATAAGTCAATACTTTGTGTTTCAAAGCCTTGAGTACAGAGATAGAGGAAGTAAAAGAATACATGTTCTGAGAGCTGAGAGCTCTTTAGGGCAGGTGTTTTACAGATGTGGTGCAAGGACTCTGTAGCAAAAGAGTTTATAAAATTTATTCCTTTATCCATAATATATCAATGATACCTTGCTACCTATCTCAAAGGTAGTGAGAATTAAGTCATTATGTAGATTTGTAATGACTTTATTAGTATTGTTATGAAAACACCATCATTGCCATCTTTGTCTAATACTTATAAGAGAGGCAATGTGGTTTAGAGGGCAAAACAATGAAATAAATAAGTGAATTTTGCAGCCAGACAGGCCTGGGTTCTCTGCTGCTTATAAGTGTGTATCATTGGGCAAACTAGCTAACATTTCTAAACCTCAGTGTTCCTATCCATAAAATGAGAATGACAGTCCTTAGTTAACAGTTACACCAAGAAAATTACTGTGAACGATTTAGCAATGAACCTGTGGATGATCCATAGGAGTTAATTGTTAACTAATGTGCAGTCCAGTCTTCCAGGCTTCAGTACCTTTTCTCCATTCCTAGGACATGGGATTGAGCTGTCCCGCAGAGGACACTCCTGCTAGAAGAGAAAGTCGGTCCTTCTTTCCTTCATAGTTGCCAGAATCAGGGAAGTAAATGTGACACTGATTATAAAAAGGGCATTAAACTCTAATATTCCTTGAAGGAAAAGCTTAGAGAATGTTTCAATCAAAACATCTGTAAGCAAGAATCTAAAATAGATTATGAAGTTAAGAATTTGGGATGTAAGACTGTAAATGGGATATTATCTAATTTTTTTTTCTCTTAAAATGGCTACATTTGTAGTGCCAGTGATGAGAGATAGGGGCCAGTGATCATCTAAAAGTGTGGCCTCAGGAAACACTTGGTTACATCTCCACTTTAAAAACAAACATGGATTGTTGAGTGAATCCTTTTGTTCATTCCTTCTGCCTCTAAAACTAACTGAAGCCACAAGGACTCTGGAGGTTCACTGATTTCTCATTCATGGAGCACCAGTGGTGTGAGTTTTAAAAGCAGGAGCAAGGGGCATGAGTGACAGTGCCCTCCACCTCTTGACCCAAAGATGTAAGGATTGAAAACTATCTGGAGGAAGTCATAAGGCATGACACAGAAATTTGTAAGAAGAATTTAGTTACAACTTTTCTAAACAGTCTAAACTGACTACTTTGGCAAAGACAATATCCTGTGAGGATATACATACAGCTGTCCTCTTAAAAGCAAAGACTGCTTCCATTATTGTTCAAGCTGAGAAGAGACAAAACCAGTTTTCTCCAACCAAAAGCAAATGTCGATTACCAAACAGCAACAACAAAATATCTGGACACTTCCCATTACTTTTGTTTTAATATCTCTGTTTTCTAATTGCTTTGGTTAAAAGTATCTCTTTTGGAAAATTCCAGCTTCATTGGGTAGAGTTTATTTCATTTCAAAGAGCATGCACCCAGTGCCTTACAGAATTCAGTAGTGTCAGGGATAGCATAAAATCTATAGGAGAGAAAATAGAATAAAGAAATGTTATAAATAAAATAACAGGTCATAAAATCAAGAAAGGTACAAAAGTAGAGACTTAATAATATTATGTAATTTTCTTGCATCAGCTGCAGTTCTATATAATAGAGTTGTTTTGCATATCCACTTTCTTTTAAGGCTGTTTGTGTTTCTTCTATAATTCTCCAAACATACTGTAAAAGGATATTGTTTCTCATTTAATTGTGTTCATTCAGCCAAAATGCTGACTATGAGCTGTGGGAGAAGCAGAAGGGTTGTGTATATTTTATCTGCTGCTCTTCAAGCAGAAATGTGGGGGAACATGCAAAGGAAAATTAAAACTGAAGGCAGTAAGTGACTAAGCACCATGACAGTTAACATAAGCATGGAATTATATACTCATTCAGGAAAAACAGTAACATTTGAATTGTCTTAAAAATGTTGTTCAAGAGTTTGTAAACTAAGCTACATCTGTTACAACCTTACATTTATAGTTGTCAGAGAAAGAGAAAGATACCAATAAGGCAGGAGCTTATAGTTAGGGACTAACTACATTTCAAGGGATGTTGTGAGATAGCCCTCACTAGAGTAATGCTAGAAGACCACCTTAAATGCTTAAATTGCTGTTATTATTATTATTTTGAGATAGACTCTCCGTATGTTGCCCAGGTTAGAGTGCAGTGGCATAATCTCGGCTCAGTGTAATCTGCACGTCTCAGATTCAAGTGATTCTCCCACCTCAGTCTCCCAAGTAGCTGGGATTACAGGCACGCTCCACCACATCTGGCTAATTTTTGTATTTTTAGCAGAGATATGGTTTCATCATGTTGGTCAGGCCAGTCTTGAACTCCTGACCTCAGGTGATCCACCAGCCTTAGCCTCCTAAATTGCTGGGATTACAGGCATAAGCCACCATACCTGGCCTTCAATTAATATTGAATTAAAAATAGATGGATTAAAAGAGGGGTAAAACATATTTTAAATGAATAAACCTGTGGTAAGTAGAATTTGAGAATGGTGATGTGAAAATGAAGATTTGGGTGTTTGTTTGTGACAAGGGAAAGCCACCGAGAAAGATTAGTTTGAAAAATGTGAACTGAGGAAAGACTTTTCTGGAGATAGAGACCTATTAGAAGGTGGCAAGAGTGTGATCTTGGCTTGAATGAGTGGCATTGAGAGTGAGATAGTGGAATGGATGGATGAAACAAGGAAGAGATTCTTGTTTATAGTATTCTTCCAAAATGCAAGAATATTCCCACACAATGATGCCACTAGAGGCCTCCAACCCCCTTCTCAAACTGAAGGCTTCAATCAGCTGACACTCAGCCCTGATAACTGCCTAATTCATTGATATTGCCTGAGTTATTCTTAAAATATCAATAGACAAAACTTCTTATTAGTGTGGCCATAGAGAGTTGATAGTATTCCTGGCCAAAGAAAGAGAATCAGATTCCATGAGCATATATACAGAAAACTCTGTTTCTACCGTTGATTATGTTTAAGGAACTCAAACTAGAAACAAATGACAGGTAATGAAATAAAAAAGATACAGAAGAGAGAGCCAAAACTCTAAGAATTAGAAAGTAATCATCTATCATACATGGGTTGTTAACTCAAGGTCAACTATGAGTCTTTGAAGTTCTTAAGAAAATGAATTTAGCTTCTTAATATCTTAAGCAATTCTATTACAGAGATTTTTAAAAACAGCCATTTAAGAAAATTACGTAAAGAGAAAGAAATAGAATAGAGAAGACATGCTGTGATGAACCTTAAAAATTTGATTCCAAATAATTAACATATTAAATGTATCTGCCGTGATTTATGTGTCCCAACAAACTGATATCGTATACTTTCTACTTTGGAACATTATTTTGAATTTGCATTCTGTACAAATTGAGTGATATAAATTCTTTAGCTCTGCAGAAGAATAGAGGAATTTTATAGGTTAATAGGTGTCCAAAGGATTGATTTGTAGGCCTGGAAGTGAAATACCAAACAAAAAAAAAGCAGGGTGGGGGGTGAGGAAAATTTTATGCTAGAGCAACCAATGGATTTGCTAAATGTTGATAACTAGAGGCTTTCTTTTGGGACTTAAACATCCTCCAGGTTTCTCCAGTGACTTAAAGTGATGCCACAGCAGGTAGCAGAACCATAAGACATCATTTCTACCATTTGATATAAGGTGTTTATTGTTTTCATCAAACACAACACATAAAATACCTTGTAAATGGCTACAAAGCACATTATGAAGTGCCTCCTGGTGTGTTTATGCTAGTCCATTTTGAACATTTCCCTTTGCTGCAGGCATCAAGAAATGACCTTTTCGGCAGTGCCTACTCCCTTTTGGATTTGTACTCCCTTCCAGAGTCCCATTATCTCATTAAATCATTTATGTGCCGGGGGAGAGATGCTGCAGTGAATGGCAAAATCTCGCAGTTTGTTTCTGATATGCTCTACCTTTTCAGCAAATACATTTGGAGAAAAATCTGTATAAATAACTTAATTAAAGCCAGACATTTAATGTCAGGAATGAATGTTTTTGACAGCATGGTGCGGACTGAGTTTTAAAACTCAGGATAATTTTAGAAGCCCTGAATGATACAGTAGCTACTTTATGTTACATGGTACTTCCTGTGAAGTTTTTGCATTAGCACAATGTAGGATAGTTCTTTCCTGAGTGATACTGCAATTATCAGACTGTGAGTAATCACATGGTATCACTTTGCGGCTTACAACCTCAGTTTTCTCATTTGTAAAATGGAAGGATGTATTTAGTTTTTATGTATTTATTATTCATTTTAATTTTTTTGAGACGAAATCCCACTCTGTCTCCCAGGCTGGAGTGAAGTGACATGATCTCAGCTCACTGCAGCCTCCACTTTCAGGGCTCAAGCTATTCTCCTGCCTCAGCCTCCGGAGTAGCTGGGTCTACACACATGTACCATTTTTAAGTCTTTTAATCCATGAAATAAAGAAATTAATGAACACAGTCTAGTTAGAAGCTCCTGAATTAACCTTTTCTATGCCTAATTAGCTATCTTCAGGATAGAACTTCTAAATAGAGATAGTTCCTTATCTGATCATAAATCTGACACATTTCTTATTTTATCTGTTATGTTAAGAGCAAACATTTTAGTTGCCACTTCTTGGTTTAATCCAGAATCCAGTACTTGGTACTTTAATAGATCTTGGACAGTTGACAATCATTTTGTACCTTACTTTGCTTTTCTATAAAATGGTTCATTGGAAGGTTTAAATAAGCCAATCAATGTTAAATAGTCAAATGCTGACTGACAGTATTAGTTTCATTTTATTGTTTGTTCTTTATGTTGATGTTTTCAGTTGTAAAAATGTTTTTTGAATGTGGATGTCCAATTAGATTACAAGTCACTTGAGATCCCGAAGCAGTAGAGGGCTCTGGTATGCTCAAGTCAGAAGACCTGCTGCTATTTTTGGAGAAGGGGGAGGTCATATTTATCAGAATCCCAGTGAGATATTTGGGGTTGGTAAGAAGGTGGACTCTGCCACTGTCTGCCAATATTAGGCTTCAGGTAAATTACTGGCTGGGCACTGTGGCTCACACCTGTAATCTCAGCACTTTGGGAAGTCAAAGCAGAGGGATCACTTGAGGCCAGGAATTAAGACCAGTCTAGGCAACATAATGATACCCTATCTCTACAAGAAATACAAAATTTAGCCAGCTGTGGTGGTATGTACCTGTAGTACCAGCTACTTGGGAGGGTGAGGTAGGAGGATCCCTTGAGCCCAGGAAGTTAAGGCTGCAGTGAGGCATAAATGGGTCATAGAACAAGACCCCATCACAATAAAAAATAAAAACCAAATTACCGAATCATTCATTCAACTCCTATTTAGGAAAGATGCAGAGACCTTTACTATTCACTCTCTTCCACTTGGAAATGGCAGGCAATTATAATATGTACTTTAGATTTTCCTGTGAGGCAATTAAGACCCAGTTTGGTTAATTACTTTTCAAAGTCTTACTGACTGTGATGGAGGAGGCAAGTATTACTGGCTTCATGACATATGTATGTGTGTGTGTGTGTGTGTGTGTGTGTGTGTGTGAGAGAGAGAGAGAGAGAGAGAGAGAGAGAGAGAGAGAGAGAGAGCTGGAGAAAAAGAGGGAATTCTTATACTATTCAATAAAAGTAGTTAGTGGCCTTTGGTCTTTTACATTTAAGATACTAAAAGCAAGCAGAGAGTTCTGTTAAGCTTCAGTTGAATACTTAAGCTTCCCTATTGAATTCTTACTAGGTACTAGAAGCTTGTATAGATGTTGTCACCAATGTTACCTCACTTAAAGTAGTGTATTTCGAGACTAACATCCAGAGAACAAATGCAGGAGTTAGAAAACTATTTATGGGATTAAATTGCATATGTATTTTTCTGGCTGTATGCTAATTAGGCAGTTTGGGTAGCCATCTTTTCGTCTTACTATTAAATACTTTACTACCTTTATTGATTCAACAACTATTTATTAAGCATCTGTTGGGCATCATTCTAAGTAGAAATACAGCAGAAAATAATGTAAATATGTTTTTTGTTCTCAAAGAGTTTACATTTCAGTGGAAGAGACAGACAATGAAGAGGTAACTGATTTAATGTCAGATAGTGGGAATGTCTCTGAAGCTAAGGAAAGCAAGCTAAAAAATACCACAATTTTTAAAAACAAATTATGAGTATAAGAGATTATCTTGTTTAATTTTGTATAGCCAACCTACATAATTGGCTATAATAAGACTTCATGCATTCCAGGATTTTGTCAAATTACGGCACAATATCATTTCACATGGGAATTGGCTATCGACCTCTAGAAAGATGAGCCCAGAACAAGGAATAACAGTACGTTTTCTAGGCCATTCTTCTTAGTTTGCAGACAGAAAGTTAAGAATAACTTGATCAAAACCAGAAAAGTACATAACAGCAAAACTGGGCTTGAGATCCGTTACCTACCGCCAGATATAATACTCTTTTCTCAGTATTAGATGCACTCCCATTGGGCAATACTTTTGCCTAAAATTCACTTATCACATGAAAATATGTCATATAGATTTTGTAGGCAATATAACTATGATGATAGGCTACAGAGTTTATATTTTGGCTGTGCTACCTCTTAGTTATGTAACTTGGGGAAAAGTAATTAAACTTGCTGAGCCTACATTTCCTAATTTGCAAAATGGGAATAATAAAATGTATTCAATAATTATAATTTCAGAAATTAAATAAGTTAATGCATGTAAGTCATTTGCATATAGCTAGTATAAAGTAAATGCTAAAAAATACATCTTTAAACAAGGAAACTTGGCTAATATATTACAGTATTTGGCATGTAGAAGATGTTCATTAATGTTTGATGAAAAATATATAAAAGTGGACTGATAGACTTTTTTTTTTTTTAATCTAGGGAGTTTGGTGGCCCATGTCTGTTTCTTTAATTTCTTATCCATTTCCTAAAGTACGTTATTGGGTTGCTGTGGTAGAATCTCTTGGTCTCTGGTGTTGATTTACAGCAATGCCCAACCTAGTAAATGTATAGACTTGCTGAAAGTAAAAGGAGTTTTCACTTTCAGTGTACTTCAGGAAATAACGAATCTTCCCTAAACCTCTCAAAAGAAGGTAAATAGCTTTAATTATCTGACAGATGGAGAAACGGAAGCAATGAGTCTCCAGATTCCACTCTTTGCTCGGATTACTAAGTGGCTTGACAACATCTATAAACTCATTACCTTGATACTTCCTACTTTCTTTTTCAAGCATTCCTCTTTGGAATGACTCAGTGAGAAATTCATCACTGAATTCACACCCTTTCTTTAAGGAATGATTGGGTTTAGTGTATCATGCTACTTTTTCTTCCATTGCTTTGAATGTTTATTTTGTACAATAAAAACACATTGACATTGAGATTCTGTATTCTGGAGTACTTGGAGATTTGGAATATGTGAACAATATTCTTTCCCAATAATTGCTTAAAAAAATAAGTCAATGTTTTCTTTTATGTCAAGGATAGACATTTTCATATTTTATACCTCTTTTGGGGGGATAAAATATTGTACATTTTCTTCATGAAACACAGAGATTATATAAAATATAAAACATCATAGAGAGTGGGATCAGTGTTTTGTTCGCAAAAAAATTATGACTTCTGTGCCCATGTAGTCAGATTTCTCCTAGTCTGCTGGTTAAATTTCTTCACCAACTCTTATTTTGATTCTCTAAGATGCTCAATTTCTCAAGAGAAATTACAAAGTCTTGTTGAAAATGCAAATTACTAGTCAAAGAAGCCTATGCTTTTTGACACAGGCTTTACACACATACATATATACTATATATATCATGTATAAATGTATATTTGTATATATTATAAAATTATATATATTTACATATTATAAAAATTATATATATTTGTTATATTACATATATTTTATGTATACAGTGTGTGTATAGATATACATATTCACACACTTTATTGCTTTTATTGTTTGAAACTAAAAATCTTGAATATACAATATTAACTTTACAGTTATGTGGATCAGCTTTTTAATGTATACATTTCAAGTGTCTTCCCTATGAATTTACATCATGCCAATACAAATATTCTGCTCTTCCCTATTCTAAAGCTAACTCGAGCCAGTTGGCTCCTTAAAGCCTTACCCTGTACCAGCTCCCCTAATCTGACACCAATTGGGTGTATGGCAGCATACCCAGTGATGCTAACCACCTGGAGTTAGTGCAGACCCTACAAGTTAAGGACTCAGTCTTCCACAAGACTATCTTTAATTCAGACATTAGCCATACTTTGAGGGTCCCCAGGCCACCTGTACTTCCGATAGATTAGCTTTAAGTTTTGCGGTTCTTATAATCCCACTAGGTTTGATAATCCTCTGGAATGACTCTAGAATGCAAGAAAGTGCTGTCGTTATAATTTTAGTATAAATGATTTACTTAGGTTAGTCTAAGAGGGAACACAGAGCTCCCATGCCCTCTCCCCGCATTGCAAGGATGCATCACCCTTCGATGCATCAATGTGTTCTCCAAGCAGGAACTTCATTGAGCTTTGGTGTCCAGAGTTTTTATGGGGTTTTAATAGATAGGCATGATTGGGGAAATCATTAGTCCCATGATTGAACTTAATCTCCAGCCCTTGTACCCTCTAAGGAGGTCAATGGCTCAAAATTCCAATACTGTCTTCATGGTTGTTCTTTCCATTGACCAATCCCATATGAAAGCTGTTTAGGGGTTTATCAGGAATTACTTCATTACAATAACAAAGATACTCCTATCATTCAGTAAATTCCAATGGTTTTTGAAGTTCTATGGTAGGAACCAAGGAAAATGACCAGATATATTCTTTATTATACTACAGATGACTACAGGTGCTCTTCATTAAAATCATTATGTAGTTGTGAAATGAAGGCAAAAACACGTGAACATTCATAGTAGAAGTGTGAAACATCAGTCTCTTATATTTTCTTCCATCTAAATTGTAATTGATTAATAATAAACAGAAAATACCTAAATACATTTAATTGAGAATGTGAGCAGCGTCTGGGGCCCGATTTAGTTTCCAACACTTTTCTGTTGACATTGAGGTCGCCTATGCATGCTGGTTAATGCTAAATTGATCAATTACTCAGTAACAGGTAAAGAAGATGGAGAGTGGTAGACTGACCTCACCAAGATGGGGAGCCCTATTCCCCTTACCATTTAAATTGATAATCTAGGTGAATATTGTGCCTACACACAGGCACATCTAAGAGGATGTGAGACAGCCAGAAAACGATTAGTGCTGTTTTTCAATGCAATAACTATCTACTCAGGAACAAAAAATATTAGTCAATGGATACTAGCTTTTTATAACAATTAGGTGAATTGATTCTTAACCTTGGCCTGAAACACGTATTAGATGGAGATCCATAAATAGTACCTAAAACATTTTATTCTATGGGGTGGAATCTAAATGCCTCTGCTCTATGAAAACTTGAAGATAGCATTGAACTTATCCACTAACAAAATAATAATATAAAATATAAGAAAATTAGAATTTCCAGAATGAGTGCTGAAATAATCTTTAATTTTACTAAATGTTTGTAATGAATAGATTCTCTCTACTGTCTCCATTTTTCTATCATTCTCACAAGTTTGGTCTATATAGTCTTGACACTATTAAAAGCTTCTCTGTGAAGTCACCAGAACTTCCATATTGGCAAATTCAATAATCTTGTCTCACATACCAAAATTCTTGACTCCTTTGCCTCATTTAACATTCAAAGCCATGCTTTTCTAATTGGAACTTTTCCTCTTTTAATTATTAACCAACAATGTTTCCACTTGCCATAACTTTGACTTGCTGAGGAGCTAGGTAACTAAGAAAATCCAATATACTATGCATTCTCAGGTATTATATCCTGATGACAAACACTAAAATGACAAAGGGACAAAAGTAAAATAAATTCTGAAACATATGGATTTTGTGTTTTCAAAGCAGCTGTTAATTTCTAAAACTGAAACTGATTACCCAGAATGGTTTTTAAATCTTTACAGTGTTCCCTTATTTTCCTAGTAACAGCTGTCTTCCAATCATTCAACTTATGTGTTATGAATATTGAAATGATAGGCCAGGAAATGTAATCTATAGCCTTTTGAATAACTTGATAAATGAATTAACCATTTGAAACCCAATAGACAGTTATTTGTTGGGTCCTTGCATGTTAAAGCATTTGTGGTAAAACCTAGACATAGGAATCCAGAAATATAGGTTAGGGTAGCTTGATAACATAATTAATTCACCTACAATTACGTAACACAATTCCATGGATAAACTAGTGACTTGTAGGGTCACTTTGGAGTTATCTAACCAATGCTGATAATGCTATTAACAAATGTCCAACGACACCACACTATAGAATCAGATAGGAGATTTTTTTCTCATCTATGGATTAATTTCATATATTACTTGTCCCATATATTTATGTGTTCTATCAAACAGTAAGGAAGATATTATCCTGAAAAAAAAAAAAACTTCAAGGTGAAAATGTATGTCCTTAATTTTTTATTTTACTCTTCAGTAGGACTGTAATTATAGCTCTAGCAGAGAAAGCTGTTAAGAAATATTTTTAGGTGCCATTTATAAAAAACAACTATGACGGATAATAACCATATGAGGGACTCCATTTGTTTCTACTGCAAGGTGGTGTCACAATCTGTTCTGGTTCATTAGAATGTCAGGTTATGCATCAGATGCATTTCCATGAAAGGATAAGATGAGACTTGGTGTGCATATGTATTAGACAAATAATTCTTTCTTCCTCCCATTGAGAAATAACGTATATGTACAAGCATACTTCAGTGGCTATCAAATATGCTCTCTGGTGCCTATGGGCCTTTGTTTCAATACTTATGAAGTTTTAGCATTATCTTTTTAATTATCCTTAACCACTGTTAGATTAAGTTCCTTAAAGCCAAGATTTATATCATATTTGTGCTAGAGCTTGTTTCATGCATAATGTTCTTTTCTAGTAATAGCTCAGTAACTGTTATAATTGAATGAATGATTCAGTGAAGAAGAATCAAGAAATGAAGGAAATATTAGGCCTAAAGACGCTCACAGGTTTAACTGCACACACACACACACACACACACACACACACACACACACATATATATAAATAAATATATATATATATATATATATATATATATATTACTGTGAAAGTAATTTACTTTCCCTACAGAAGATCATAGGATCATAGGCCCGACTCGCCTCTTAAATCTTTGAAGTAGATATGAAAGTGCAATAGAAAAATGGCACAGAAGCAGAGAGACTAAACTTTTATAACATGCTGACTTCATGAACTTTTATATTTTTTGTGCGCTTCTCATTTGTTTTAGATGACTGTTGAAATGTAAGCTTTATGAAACAACATGGTGTTTCATGAGCTGTGTACTTGGTAATGTGGGAGTGTCGCTCTGGGATTTCAGTTCAGACACTTTCTGAAACTGTGTTAATTGGCACCCCTGCAGTAGTAAAGAGCTTGATGCAGCTCCCCAAGGAGCTCACTTATTTTTTCCCCCTCAGAAAGAAAATGGTACAAAGGGACGATGCTGCTATTAGAAAAACAAAAATTGGGTAGTTTTTCATAGGCAAAAATACTAACCTAAATCACAGACTAAAATTCCTGCCACAGTTTAGTGTTAATGAGTGCACTGTGGAAGAGTGCAAAAACACGGGGCTTGAATTTTTATGAGCTTTAAAATTTCAGCTCTGTCATTATTGGAAATGCAACCTTTCTTAATTGAAGGAAAGTTTACACACAGTGAAATGCTCAGGTCTTAAGAGAGGAATTTTGTGAGTTTTGGTAAATGTATACAGCCATGGAATCATTACTCCTATCAGGACATGGAATGTTTCCATCTGCACAAAAAGCTTCCCTGTGTTTCCCTTCTGATCACCCCTTTCTCTTTCAAAGGCAAACCGTGTTCTGACATTTACTATGATAGATTTGATTTGCCTAGTCTTGTGATCTATAATGTAAAGGGAAGAATGTACTCTGGGTGTTTGTATCTGGCTTCTTTTGCTGAACATGTTTTTGAGATTCGTCTCTATTGTTTGCATTAGTAGTTTGTTTCCTCCATTGCTGAATCACATTCCATCTTATTAATATGCTGCAATTATTTTATCCGTTCTCCAGTTTGATGAACATTTGTGTTGTTTACAGTTTTTGTTCATTGTGATTAAAGCCATTGTGTACAAGTCTTTTTGTAGATATATATTTTCATTTTTCTTGGAAAATTCTTAGAAGTCAAATTGCTGGGTCACAGGGTAGCTTTTACCTTTAACTTTATTAAAAACTCTCGAACTGTTATTCAAAGTAGTTGTACCATTTTTTATTCCCACAAACAATCCTTGAGAGTTCCAATTGTGCCACAGATTCTCTAACTTTTGATGTTGCAAGTATTTTTTAAAGTTTAGCCTTTCTAATGGGCAGATATTTTATCTTATTTGGGTGTGCATTTATATCTTATTTTGCATTATAAGTTGCATTTCTCTATTTGAAAACTTCATTGTCATATATGAATATATTGCTACCAGCTTTCTTATGCTTATTGTTTGTGTGATGTATCTTTTCCCACTTTTTTACTGTGTTTTATATTTAAAGTGAGTATCTTGTAAACAGGATATAATTATGTATTTATTTTGTACTCACTTCATTTGAATGACTAGTAGAGTTACATGTGATATAGTCATGGTAAGGTCTGCCACTTTCTTATTAATATATTCTATTTGATTTTTAAAAATTCTACTTTCCTCCTTTTACCCCTTCTTTAGGATCAATTAAATATTTATTCAACTGTATTAGTGGCTTTTGACTAAATTGTTTTCATAGTTTTTGCTTTATATATATATATATATATAGCTATATATATATATAGCTATATATATATATAGAGAGAGAGAGAGAAAGAGCTTTATATATACATGTAAATATATAATTAATTAAAATATATATAAATATATATAAAGCTTTAAATATAAATATATATTTCTATTTGCTTTATATATATAAAGGTATATGTATATATATACACATTTTAGTGGTGTTTCCAAAGATGACAATTGGCATCCTTAATTTATCACAGATCATTCATAAATGGCATTGTACTACTTCACTTAAAATATAAGAGAATTACAAAAGTATAAATTCATTTAATTTATTTCTATCCTTTGTTATATTGTTGTCACTATTTTACATCTATGTATGTTATATATCTCATAATGTTAAAATATTTTCATTCAAAATTTAGTTATATTTTATAGCAACTAAGAAAAAAGTCACAGTTTATCCACTTATTTATCATTTTCATTTATGTTCAATCCTCATGTTACCTTCAGCCTAAAAAACTGGTATTAGCATTTCTTGCATGCAGTTCTGCTGCCAACCTTCTTAGCTCTTTTTATTTGTCTCAGTATTGTTGTTTGTGTGTTGATTTTGCCATTATATGTATTTTTTCCCTAGATGTGGGATTTTGGTGAATAATTCATTAACAACATTGTTCTGTTGTATCCTGGCTGCCATTGCTTCTGAAGAGAAGTCAGTGTATCTGCAAATCAGTGTTCATTGCTATAGACAGTGCTATTTTTCTCTGGCTGCTTCCAAGATTTTCTCTTTGTCTTTGGTTTTCAGAAGTTTGGCTGTGATGTGCCCTCATACCAATGGCATGATGTATCTAAGTGTGGTTTTCTTTGTATTTATCCTGCTTAGAGTTTGGTGAGCTCTCTGAATCTGCAAGCTGAGGTGTTGTCCTTGAATTGGATAATATTTATCGAGTTTTTCTTCACATTTCTTTCTACACCATTCTGTTTCTTCTCCTACCAAAACTTCAATTAAACACATACTTGATTGTTTTAGATTGTTTCATGTGTTACTAAAGCTCTGCCTATTCATTCTTCTATCTTTTGGTCTTCTTTTAAATTGAATAGTCTACTTTTCTGCCTTTCATTTCAATAGCCCTTTCTTTGGCTGTCTGCAATTTCTATTAAGCCATTCTAGTAAATTTGTTTATATTGGTTTTGTTTTGTTTTCACTTCTAGAATTTCTGTTCTGTTCTTTTATTCTTTTATATAGTTTTCTCTACTGATATTTCATCTCTCCTCTCTTATTTGACCATCTTTTCCTTTAAGGCTTTGGTATATTTACAATACCTGCTCTATACACAGCTCTTGCAAATGCCGACAACTGGGTAATTTGGAAGCTTGTTTCCATTGATTTTGTTTACCTCTTGATTATGTAACCATTTTCATCTTATATGTCTCATATTTTATTATGCTAAAAACTAAGAGTAATATGCTGTAGGAGTTCCAGATTTTATTTTTATGTTTTTCTTGTTGTTTTGTTTTCTTATATTTTTGAGATGAAGTCTCACCCTGTTGCCCAGGCTAGAGTGCAATGACCCAATCTCAACTCACTGCAACTCCTGCCTTCTGGATTCAAGGTATTCTCCTGCCTCAGCCTCTCAAGTAGCTGGGATTACAGGCACATGCCACCATACCTGGCTAATTTTTTTTGTCTTTGTTAGAGACAGGGATTCACCATGTTTGCCAGGCTAGTCTCAAACTCCTGACCTCATGATCTGCCCACCTTGGCCTCCCAAGGTGCTGGGATCACAGGCGTGAGTCACCGCACCCGGCCTCTAATATCTTTCTTTTAAGAATATTGGCTTTTGTCCTAGCATACCATTAAAAATCCTGGGTGATTGGCTTAGAATTGTGGAAACTTTGTTTCATGTATTGCTTCTATCTTTTAGTTGAGGGTGAGAACTTAGTATTTGTTTCTAAAGTCTGATCTAAAAACAACACCAAGCCTTTCTAATTTGGTAGGATTCAAATTCTATATTCTGCCTCCCTAATAGTGGGCAGAAGCTGAAATCTCTGCTTAGCTTTTCCAAACTTTAAGCTGTTGTTTTCTGCTGGAATCATTGGAGTTCCCCCCACACAAATTTAGGTTAGGAATCAGCAAGGATTTGAGATTGCCAAAATAAGATTGTTTTTGGCCAATGTTTCCAATGCGCCCACACATTGCATCATTCTGTTCTGATTGCTGTAGGTTTCTAATTCCAACCTTGGGTCTTATGTTTGTCTAACAGCCTCTTCTATTTTTCTATCTCTACTTTCATAATTAATTATATACTAACATTTAATTGCATGGCCTCTTAATAGTGTTACTGTGTACTGATCCTTAGTCTTTTTTTTTTCCTGTCTTTCTTCCTTCCTTTTCTGAGAAGTGACCATCATTATATTTAAATCTGTGAATCCAGAACCCACTAATTAAGAATGCTTATAGACAATGTTTTAAATGCATTAATTCATTGTGCCATTGTGATTTTGTCTCCACCAAATTTCTATGTTGAAGCCCTAACCCCCAATGTGAAGGTGTTTGGAGATGGGACCTTTTGGGAGATAATTAGGTTTACATGAGGTCATGAGGGTAGTGCTCTTATGATGGGGTTAGTGCCCTTACAAGAAGATATATGAGAAAATTTCTTTCTCTCTCTTTCTCTTTTCATGTGAGCACACACCAAGCATTTATTAGGAAAACAGGGCACACCAAAAAGTGTCTCTTCTTTTGTTTTCTCTTTTATGTGAGGACAGACCAAAAAGTTGCCCTCTGCAAACCAAGCAGAGACTTCACCAGAACCTGACCATGTTGCCACTATGATATCAGCCTTTTAGTTTCTAGACTGTGAAAAAATAAATTTCTGATTTTTAAGCTACCAATTTTAAGGTATAATGTCTTAGACTGAACTGACTAAGACACTCTACTTCCATAATCTGGTTGCTTATGAATATTTCTTTTTATAAAATATTACTCTATCAATCAGAATCCATTATCAGCACTACAGAAACAACTCTCAAGTCTTGGTGACTTCATAAGATGCTACAATTTATCTCTACCAAAAATAATTGCCAGTTTTTTTGTTAAACATTTTTAATGTTTATTTTGTATTATGCCTGGAACTCATCAAACATCTCATATTGTTAGCTGTTATCATTATCATTTTTATCAGTCATCAAGCTCTGTGAAAAACATTAATTAATTAAATTCTTCTGATAACCCTAGGAGGTAAGAGCTGGTGTTATCCCTGTTTTACAGAGAAAACTTCTCAGACTCACAAAATGAAGCAACTTTTACAAAGATACATAGATAAAAATTGGCATATCTAAGATTCAAAGTCATGTCTCTCTGGTCTCAGCATCTAGAATGTTAATCAATATAATATAAATATATAAACATATATTTATATACACATGGCATTAATTATATTTTAAACACTGTTATAAATATTTAACCTATTTCCATTTAATAATACATGGTTGAATAGTTCCCTGAGCATGAAGGCATTATCTTATTCTCCTTGACTACTAGGTACAAGAGATTACCAACAAATACTTACATATTTCATTTTAGGCCAATATCTGAAATATTCAGATTTCAAAGCCTAACATCTTCTTTACTTCAATCCTAATATTCTTTGTCATGATGTAGTAATGTGTAGACTTTTCCTAGTTTAAGATGGCCAAATATGTTGACCCAGAATAATCCAGCAAATGTGTTCCAGAGATTGGTTATCCAAAATGAATGAAAAATTACTCATGTCCTTTGTCTATAACCATCTATCTAAGGATCCACCTGCAAAATTGCAAGACTTATTAGAAGCTTTGCCTATTGTTAAGTACAATGGTAGCAAGTTCTTTAAGTCTCTCCGAGAGAAGTTTTTGTTTCAACAGTTTTAGATATTTATGAGTTTTGCTGTTTTTTTCCTGCCTACCTTAGTAGACTAAGTTGTTCAGACATCTACAGCGCTGGGGAACAATAGTTTCACTCAAATCTTTCTAAGATTAATACTGTATAAACAATTCCCTTTCTTACCTATTTAAGACTTGCTGTGAGATGTTGGAAATTTAAATGATTCTAATTTATTGTTTTTGTTAGTTACCATATTCACTTTGCCTTCATTTTCTTTCTCTGGTTTGGGTTCTTTCAGGTATTTTGTGAGATGGGTGGAATTATTAAATATAGTTATGGCCAACGATTAAAATTAAGTGGAAAAGAGAAATTTTAATTATTTTCTACATATGGTATTTGAGATTTTTAAGATGAAAGAATTGGGTTGTTATTGAATATACACAATAATATGCAAATTATTTTCTATTTAGGAAAATAATTTAAATTTTGAAAAATTTAAATTTTCTTTCAAATGTTCCCATTTGGAATTTATACTGGTATTTGTTGATACTTTTTTCTCGCAGTTTAAATCAAATAGTATAATATAGTTTCACCTGGAGAAGTACTAACTTCTCAAAAACTCTATTTGAAAAATGTACATAGGCTTTTTTTAAGCATTCGACTTAATTCAGTCCATTTGCTTCTTTGTTTATTCATTCACTTAACTAATATTTACAAAGTGGCAAGCTTTTAAATTGTTAATAGTGTCAATTTATATGTAAAACAAAAATATTAGATATTTTCTTTAAAACAAAAATTTCTGAGAAAATAATTAGAAGAAAAATTGGAAAAAGTCAGGAACAATGTTAATAAAACAATTTGTTTCATTTTTCTTTTTTTTTCTTCTTCTTTTTTTCTGGGACCATTCTGCCTCATTATAGACCCAACTCATATTCCAATACCCCTCATTTTTTTAATTACATGCCGAGTTTTTAAACATCTTCGATTTCTATCTTGGGCAGCCAAAAAGGAAAATAATCAAATGTGAATGATTATTTTTAAGAAAACAGCTTCAAATGAATGAGATGCCTATGTACTTCCAAGAATGGGGCAGCAATCAGCAAATGAATAATGGCAACAGCTGAGCTCTAACAAACAGGGGATGATCCAGCTGAAGCAAAGGCTACAATTGGACTAATTTGGCACTGGGTCCATTTTGGTCTAGCATTTAGGACCACATTTTATTTCTGCTAGTGACCTAGTTCCACCTGCATTTGTCACTGCTGCTTTCCGATGCTGGACAAACTATTTGCGGGATAAACTTGGAATAGTGATCTGGACTAAGGCAAATGCATATTGTGTTTTCTATTTACAATGGCTATGAGGAGACAGATTGTCTGACAGGTGAGGAAGCCCTGCCCAGTTTTGCCTGCTCAAGATAACATCTAGCAAATGAGAAGAGTAAAATCATGTCATTCCCTACACAAATGTATTGAGTGCATAGTGCTGGGCCAGGTGGTATGCTAGCAATATAATGATGACCAAATCAAAACATTGTAAGATATCGACTTAGAAAAAAGATACCTTTTTAAATTCACATAAAACCTATGGGGCTATGACACATGAGGGACAGTATAGCCTGACTTGAGATCGATGGGCTAGGACAGGCTCAAACCATGTAACATTTATTTTCTTTCATCCAGCAAACTGTTACTGAACACTCATTAGGATAGAGATATTCTACAAGCCTTGGGAAAACACTGGAGAGCAAAACAGACAGGCATGGTCCCTGTTCACTTCTGGTGTATATAGTCTGGTTCTTTTCCCAGTTAAATAGGTGCCTGATGCCTAGTAGGAGCCTAATAAATGTTTGCTGAGTGGATATTTATGTAATACATTCTACAGGAAAGTCTAGACAGGTTTTCTCAAGTGGTCCTGTCCCATAAATCTATTATATGGATGAACATTCCTCAAGAAGGATCTTCTTAAGAATCACAAAGTTTACGTTACCATGTACTTTTCTATAAGTAATATAACAAAGTTGTGTACCAGATAGGATATTAGCCCCAGCAGAATCCAAGCCTGGAAAAACACAAAGTAAAATAACACTGATCGGAAGTAAATATTACAAAACAGATGATGCTGGGATAAAAGTTCCAGTAGAGCCAGTGGTTTTGAGGATTTATATTTCAAGAGACACCTGTAAAATTAGTTGCCAGTAAAGTTTAGTTCATAATGTACTTGATTAAAAATAGATTGGCAAGAAGTGTTTTTCAAGAAGGTAACTGTTATTTAAAGAGCTTTAGAGAAGAAAAGGTAGTCATTTTTGCCATGCTACATAAAGGTCAGGTAAAATGGAAACAAAAGGAAGGAAAATTAGATTTGTTAATTAGAAGTTACTTGGCCTTTTACTATCCTGGTTTAAGGGGTAGGACATTGCCAAAGACTCAATTTCAGAGAACTGGAATAAAAGACAAAAAAGGGGACAGACAGATGTTTGAGCATTCATAAGATGTTTGAGAGTAAAAGCAAGAAGGGGAGAGAGAGAAGCAGTTTGAGTGTAAGTAGAAAAGGGAAATATGAGAGCTTTTACAAACTTGTACTAACTGTAGTTCACTGTAGCAAGCAGTGGGGTTGTTTGTCTAGGTTGTGCCATTTTTAATGAAAATGGCGTCTGTGCTGTGATTGGAGCACTTCATAAGCTGAGTGCTGTACGATAGAGTATTCAAGTATTCAACAAACCATAGAGCCTTCTATAGTATACATTTCAGAGTCAAAATGAACATCAGCATCCATGTAAGAGTACTGTTTTAGGCTCTGTCTTATTGCAAGAAGTGATATAGTTGCATGGCCTTCGGCAAGGCAAATGATGAAGGAGTCTGGGCACATAGATGGACAGGCTTTGTGGAGAATTGGAATAGTACTGATTTGTTATTAAACACAGGTCCACTACCATGGCTCTGAAGAACCAGTGATCTTGTATTCCCTTAGAAGCAGGTGCTTGCTTCTACTGTGACTTTACTGTACCTTGGACTCAGCCATATCTATTTGCTGCTTTTTTCTTTGATTCTTGCCCTCTTGAGTTCTCTGCTTCTCTGTCATTATATAGTCTTTTCTCTGTCTCATGTTCAAGACCATAGGAGAGGAAAGAATGGTGCAGTCAGTCCTCATTCATTATGGACTATCTCATTTGACATCTTACACCACACTAGATTGGAGGCTACTGGTTGCTGATAGCTACTTTGGGCAAGTAAGTAGCCTCTTGAGTCAATCTATGAAAGCCAAAATAATAAATCATATAGCATACCAAAATGACCACTTATGTGGAAGAAACAACCAGGGGTTGTTTTTCCAGCGGGAGGTTACAGTCATATAAGCACTTGGTTTCAATGCAGACAAAGCTTCCCAATTTTCTCCTGTGTGATAAGTTTCAACATAGTACAGGATTTATAAGCAGATATATTTCATAGGTAGCATGCAATTGGAGATTTCAAAATATGTTTTTCCCCCAGATTAATGTTGTTTTTATTTTTTTCTTAATTTAAATAATTCTTTTGGGGCGGAGGAAGTAATAAAAATCTGAGTAGATGGAATCCTCAGGGAAGTGTCCATGGCCAAATGAGGAGCATAAAAGAGGCTGATATGAAATGAGAAGAAAGATATACTCTTTCTTCTCCTTCATTCCTTTTACTTTTGCTGGGGTACAGTTTTGTTCATGTTTTTGGTTGATCATTATGTCTAACTGGAACCAGAACTCAGCTGAAAGGTTGAATTCAAGAAAGAGGGTATTGTGAAATTTGATCATCAAGAAAAACTATGAAGATAAATAAGTATAAAAAGAATCGGAAGCAAAAATATTAGTCTTGGTTTTAAGTTTTACAGGTTAAGTTATTTTAATGTTGCTGTAAGACTAGAGCTGTTACCAAACTCTGTGTCAACTCTGACAAATGTTTTGTGCTCCTCCCTCCATCCTACAAATCCATTGTTCACGGTATGGGCTTAAATTAATTCTCACCCATTTTTATCCTTTGCTAAGACAGGCAATACCTGTAGGAAAAATAATCATTGCCAGTGGACTTACTCTCCAGGAATAGGTAAATGATGGCCCCAAATGATACAGCTTAATTATGAGAGCCTCTAGCATTTTCCTCCATTGTTCCAGTTTAGCATGGAAGAAGTTGAACTCCTTTTCAATTCACCTGCTATAGTGAGTTCTATGTGCTAAAAATAAAAGCTGATATCAAATGAATCAATTCACTTGCCAGTAAAAGAAAATTTCCATCCATATATTTCTTCTTTTTAATTATGTGCAGGTAATACCAGTTTAGGGAACAGCAATACCATTGCAAGCAATTATTACAGTTTCTCCATTCTATCCATTGTTGTAAAAAGCATGCTCATGATTCTGTCATAAATGCAATCTTCTCATCTAGAATTGATTTTTCTTTTTATATGTTTTAATCTTTTACTGTTAAATTAAATATGTTTAGTGTCCCTTAAATTGGATGAACAAAAATCAAAGCCAAACCATTTTAACATAAAAATATACTTCAGTGTATTTCTAACGATAAATCACATTTTTAGAAAACATATGTAACATGAAATTTTGCCCCGAAATAAAATCTTATTTATTTTAAATATTGAAGATATAAAACTTTAATAAACCTACTATGAAAGATTATTTAGTAGCCAAGTAATTTATTATACCACCTAAATCTTCAAGAGGTTTTAATTTCTGTGAAAACTTTTTAAAGTCTTTAATGCTAGATGTCCAAACCAATCACATTATATAAACACTGATTATATATCTTTTCTTATAGGAAACTATAATGTAAATTACAATACTGATTCAGGCCAGGTGCGGTGGCTCATCCCTGTAATCCCAGCACTTCGTGAGACCAGGGTAGGTGGATCACTTGAGGTCAGGAGTTTGAGACCAGCCTGGGCAACATGGTGAAACCCCATTTCTACTAAAAATACAAAACTAGCCAGGTGTGTTGGTAGACACCTGTAGTCCCAGCTACTCGGGAGGCTGAGGCAAGAGAATTTCTTGAACCTGAGAGGTGGAGGTTGGAGTGAAACAAGATTGTACCAATAAACTCCAGCCTAGACAAGAGAGGGATACTCTGTCTCATATATATACAGACATATATACATAAATATATATGTGTATATATATTTATGTATATATATATACACACACATTTATGTATATATATAATATATATTTATGTATATATATAAAATATATATATAATACATATATTATATATATATATAATATTGATTCATAGAAATAAAAATAAAATATGCCAAAAATCTCACACACACATGCAGTGACATTAATTGTATTAGCTTACTTAGCCTCAGGTTAAATACAGTAATTAGGTTCTTGCTAGAGGTGCCTTCTCATTCTGAGTCCTATGGCATTCATTTCCATTCATAAAACTAATGGATCACCTACTAAGTGCCAGATGCTAGGTTGAGAGGGTCAGAATGGATAAAGCATAGAAATATATTTGATGAATGGTCTGGGAGGAGAGAAGAATATATAAATTAACATCAAGGTTTGACAAGATCTGCTGTGGACGTGTGTATACCATGCAGATGAACACAGATGAGGGACGTTCAACACAGAGTGCATGCAGGGTGTCCTGGAAAGACCGATGTCTGAGATACAAGTTGAAGTACAAGTTGTGAGCCAGGGGAACACGGGTTGGGTGGAGGGGGAAGGAGAGATGGGATAGGACAAGGGAAAGAACTGTGTTTCAAGTCATTACAAGAACTTGGACAGAGGCACAGAATGGAGGAATGGACTGATGTGAGGTCGACCACAGCAGGTGTCAGAGTTTAAACCCTGAAGCAGGAAGTGAGGAGAGATAGGCTGCAGGGGTTGGTCATAGTCCCTCAAGGAGGGTGCTGGTATGTCTATACTCTGGTGCAGAGCCTGCCACAAGGATGGACTACTAAATTAGGGTGTTAAGCAGGATGACACATTGCCTCACATGTATTTGAATTGGTTATGTCAGGATATACATGGTGAAAAAATGAATTGAAAGTAGTCATGGCTAGAGGCCAGCATCATTCTTAATGGTATTATATTGCAGAGGTCCAGACAAGGATCTGTGAGGGTCTGGTACTAGGAGTATGTCACATGTAAAAGGACCAAGTCAAGATGCACTTAGGAAGTAAAATCAGTAATTCTTAGTATCTGATTCAAATTAGGGAGAGGCAAGGGAATAGAAGAAAGCATCAGGAACCCATTTCTAACATAAGTGGTCAAGAGATGGTCTTGCCTCTAACTGACTGATTCTGAGGAGCAGAGGTTGAGCTGTGACTCTATCTATGACTAAAACACAAGATAATTGGATAAACTTATCTGATTATTGCCATTTGTTTTCAACTGCATTTTTCTTCACATTTTGTTTTTATTTTTAACTATTAATTGAATTATAATATGCATCCAGTAAAGTACATGTATCATAGCTTAGCTGCATGGTTATCTTCATTTTGGGAAAAAAATCATTTCTCTGTAAACTTAAGATTTTTACATAGCCCCATTTCTTTTTTGCCAAAGTGAACGTATCTATGTAACCAACACCTGAATTAAGAAGAATATATTACCAGCACGCCCCCCCCACCCCCAGAGTCCCATATCAGAGCCTTTTAAAATTAAGCTGAGATTGACTATCTATGAAATTATATTCCTCAGCTTCCCATTATTTTTAAAAAAGGCAATAATTGATGAAGTTGAAATTTATGTGGGCAGAAGTGCAAAAGGCAGGAAATTTTTCAGAGCTGTTAACAATGCACATGGCAAAGATCACCTCTCAGAGAAAGCAGGGGTTGTGCAGTTAATTTGAATTCCTAGCAGAAGGGACCTGGTTAGCCATTTTTGTGGGAGAGGGTATGTTTTTCCTTAATAATTTCTCAGTTGAGATTTCATATTTTATGATTCTTAAAATGCATTTGCTTCACATTTTTACATCTCTGACTGTGAGAATTATCTTGCGATGGATGCTGACCTGCAGTTGCCATCAGCCTGGTGTGCGGCAGCCCTCACTCAGTTGTCTTTGTCATCCCTTGGTTTGCACTCAGTTGTGGCCATGACTGTCATTGCTTCAATTAAGCCATGTGTATAACTGGTAGTACATGTACTGATGCCACATGTCAAGCCATGTTACCAACAACAGGAGAAATTTTCCTATCCCTCAGAATAGAAGAAAGAAATTTCAAAGTCATGAGTGACTGGCATGACTGATTCCACAGGGGTACTGGCCACACATCAAACAATAGGAATACCACTTCCTGTTGATTTCGAACTGAAGCTCCTTCCCTCTCAGCAGCCTGTGACTCCATAGACAAAGAAACAAAACCGAGTTGTTCAGGTAAGAGAGCAGTAGCATCAGACATTTCAAAATGATCCTAGATGGAAACTCTGTAGAAAAATAATGAAACATAGACTGATGATTCCAAGAGAAAAAAGTGATTGAGAAGAGTTGGGTCCTGAATGTGATGAAGTTTTAGGAATACTGCTACTGCTTTTTTTTTTTTTAAAACAGTATAAAACACACTTAAAAAGCATTGTGTAATTGAAATGTTTCTTTCAAAATACATTAAAAAAAATAAAATGTGTACAAAACAATTCTAAGTGATAAGAATGCATTGTCATAGTTTAATTGCAGTGACTTGATTTCATTTTTGTTAATATTTTGTTTTAGAGAAAGTTTTGGTTCACAGAAAAATTGAGCAGAAAGTAGAGAGTTCTCATTTATCCCCTGCTCCAACACATACATAGCCTCCTTCCTTATCTACCTCCTGCACCTCAGTGGTACATTTGATCCAATGTATTTAGTTTTTCTAGAAACAAGGTTTCAACGTGTTTCCTAGGCTGGCCTCCAACTCCTAGGCTCGATTAATTCTCCTGCCTGGGCCACCCAAAGTGCTGGGATTATAGGCGTGACTACTGATGAGCCTACATTGCACATCATCATCACCCAGAGTTCATAGTTTATATAAGGGTTCGCTCTTGGTGCTGTGCATTCTATGGCTTTGGACATATTTATATTTGCAGTGGTTTTTATTTTTGTCTTTTGTCATTGTCGTTCTTCATGGCATATTACATAATGGTGCATCTTATAGTAAATGGTATAAGATGTGATGAAATACGGTAGCTGTCCCCACTCCCAACTCATGGGCCATCACCAGAATTCTGATGCAAACCCCAACAGTGTGGTTTTCTATAGCCACAACTAAAGTGAAAATAGCAATTGTCATCTGAGTATTTATTATGCATTTGGTATTCTGATAAGTGATTTACTTGTATTATTTTTTAGTGCTAACATCTCTGTAAATTATCTCATTTTATAGATTAAGTAAGTTTTCAAAGATGACACAGGACTTCAGTGACAGAGTTAGATTTTTAACACATATTTATCTGATTTCAAATGCCCTAAATACAGCTACTATGCATATTGCCTCTCAGATAATAGTCAATTAAATTTTTAAAAAATCAGCTGTGTCATGGCAAATAAAGATGTGTGACTTAGTGGAAATAAAGCTTAACACTTTGGGGAAAATGTGTAAATTCAATGACTTTTATAATGCTTGGGGTACTCTAGTGCAGATATGAACAATCGCACATACTTACTATAAGTGGAACTTGCTGTCAGGCTGCTTAACATTTTAATGGTTTAATGAGCAATGAGGTCATTACACAAATGCAACCCATTCTGAAGATGCTCAGTCCCTTTACATACCTTACTTCAAAGCCTACTTTGTTAAAAAATAATAATTATTATAAAATACAGTCAACATTCCACTAAAATCCATTCTCCAATTATTGAACTCTGGTTTATACATTCACATCTGGTAACCCCTTGATAAACGTAGGAGCTTTGTTCTAAAACAATAGAATACATGTTTTAATACATAAACTACTAAGGATTCAACATGCACATCTAGAAAATGTAATCTCCTTCTGCAGAGAAGAAAATTTCTCCTCTTTCTTCTAATACAGCCACAAAAAGGACTAATAAATCTAATTAGCCTGTTGCTGTGAAATAAACACACAACACCAATTGAAAAAGCTTTTTTTCTCCTACTTACCTGGTTTTGTTGAAATCACCACAGAACTTGTGTTTCTTGGCACTATCTAAATGCTACACTTTTGGAAAGCTTGGAGTATGTAGCTAATTAGAATAAATTGGGAGTATAACATAGTAGGTCAAGGGAAAAAGTTAGAAACAGGTTTGGACCAAGTTTTTCCAGTTTTTAATGACCAGTTTCATGGTGATTTCCTTTAATTGCTGATGTCAGGACCAATTGGAGATCATCACTGCCGCCCACCCCATGTTTTGCCCTCTACTGGTGGCAGCTGACATGCTATCATCCCTTGCTTCTCTGCAAGTGGCCGTCATGAGAAGGAACCCTGATGAGGCAGTAAAAGCCACTATTTGATGAAGACTTGCTGTGTGCCAAGCACTGAATGAAGATAATTTTCATGCATCATCTTTGCTATTCTGTGATTCAGTATTTTCACTCCAATCCATAGATATGGATTCTAAGTCATAGAGAGGCTATGCCACTTAACCTAAGGTCAGATGGCTAACTTCTTGAGTAAGAGGTGACTTAAATTTTTGAGTCAAGATAACATGATCTGAACCACAATGCTGTATTTTTACAACTACAAACTTTAAGACACTTTGGTTCTTCATCTGCTTAAACTCACTCTGCTTCTGTATGCAATGTTCTTAGCTTCTGTTTGCTAGTGATAACAGATTTGCTGAACTTGCCTAAGGACGATGCAAAATAACATATGCCAGGCAACTGAACCAGCACCTGAAAAAATCTAGGTGTTCTGAACATGCTAATTTCTCTCTCAAACCCCACCCCTTTCCTGTGTAGCTCTGAGTGCCAATATCTTCTTGCTGCTTCTGCCAATGAGATAGATACACAGATGGATGCTGTAAGAATGATGACAAGAGCCTTTTTCTCAAGTTCAGGTCTATAAAGGGCTGATTGGGTGATAACTCCATTTCAGCTTTCCAAATAAAGGGAAGGGCTAATCTGTTACAAATGTTAGTCTTCCCTGGAGACTTCTATAGGAAGTCATTCAGGACAGGCAGCTGTAATAGTGTCACTCAGATCATCCAATTAAATGATGCCTGCCCTGACTAATCATGGAGAGGGCCTAGAAGGGAAGGCAATACATTACTCCAGATTAATTCCTGATTATTCTGTACAAATAGAAGGTTTAGTAAGAGAGAATGTGAATCAATAAGTATATATTTATTAGAGGGTTGAAATGAATTGTTCATCCTCCTCGAAAGGTCTAGCTTTCACAAATCAACAATCTGGCATTACTGCATTTGGGCACAAAACAAGGACCAGAAAATTACCGTTTTTGGACATTGCCTTTCAGATGTCTCATTACTTCCATTCTCAATTCTTAGATTCTTCCAGAAGGCGCTTATGCAAAACCCCAACTGCAAACTTTACAAGGAAGATGCTATAAATTGGGAGGTTTGTTTTCCTGGATTTGTTATTGGCATGTTTCAAGGATGCATACCTGTAGTGTTTGATTGGGATACTCAGACTGTACCAATAGAGTGTGGTGATGGTGGCAAATATAATTTCTTCCTTTGAGAGTTGACAGTTGTCAACTTGGTGACCACAGGAACAATTGTCTAATGCCATTTTTCTCCAAGCATTACTAGTTTTACCATAAGTTGAAATAGTGAATTATAACAACTAGATTTGCTCAATTTTTAGATGATGTTCAATTTTATTTCTTCCTTTAAAAATTTGTGAGGCCTATTTTGTTGGAAAATAACTTCATGCATACAACATAATACTCATATTTTGGGTATGTTTTGAGAAAGGAATCAGGCATTAAATGAGTTCTCTCTTGGTGTTCAAGTTTGAATTGCTAGAGATTGTGAAAATGAATCCTTTGTTCTGTTGGCAATATTTTACCACTTACTGTATAAAATTGATCTTAAATGCAAGTCAGGGACTAAAACTTTGACTCAGGCTATTTGATTTTGTGCTTTAAAGGTGAAAGTGTATGAAGGAATTAGGAATAGCTTGGAAAGTGTTGGGATTAAGCACTGACTTCATCATGCCCGGTAACCTGGTTAACTCTAGAAATACACAGAGAAATAAACTCCAGTCCTCAAAGAGTAGAGGGGATGGGAAAAACCTACAGTGGCAGCCTTGCAAGGCAAAGAGCCAGGCTGTTTAATTTGGTGCTGCATTGTGCCCTGGCAGTAAGACTCCCACCGCCTCATGACTCAGGTGTTGAAGAAAAAAGTCCAAGTCAAGATACTCACTTTTTTCCTTTCCCTTTCTTTTCTGAAGAATCTGAAAAGAGCAAATAATACAGGTCTTGCCTGACTAGGCCCTTGGCCTCCACAAGATTCTAAACCAAGACATTCACCTTCTGTTCTTTCCTTGTATCCATAGACTGACCCACTTGTGTCTCTGAATGATCACTTAGGTGATCATCCTTTCCTTGTAAGACATGCTCCAGTTGGAAGGGGACACTGGACTCCTGCAGCAGGTGTTCTAAGCTATCCACTGACTCTGAGGCCCTCCTGGGCATCAGAAGACTCGTACCTGAGTCCAATGGCTACCATCAGTTATCCTCATGCTCACCCAGTCAGTTCTTCAGTCATCTCAGAGTGCAAAGAAGAAAGAACATGACAGTTAGATAAAAAGTCTCGGTTTAAAATCCAGAATTCTATGGTTATGGGCTGAGTGAAATTGGGCAAATCCTTAGTCAATCAAGGCCTCTGTGTCATCATTGTAATACGTGGCAATAGTAACTACTTACACCTTTATGGTAAGGCTGGTAAGGATAATATGTTGTTCCGTCTATGCTAGGTGCATAGAAGTTCCTCAGTAATGAATGCTTCCCTTCTTTAATTCATAAAACAAAAACTCCAGTTTCTTACCATCTAAAGATCTATAGGACCATTTTGGTTTATCTTCTATCAAGTACCATGGGGGCATGTGCCTTATAAAAAATTATTTATGAATACAGAAAACTCATTAACTATTACTGTGAATTATAAAAATAGAACGATTTCTGTCAAAAGGAAAAATATTTTTCTTATGCATAATTATTTATAAAAACCCATAAGAAGCCTAGGTGTGGTGGTTCATGCCTGTAATCCCAGCACTTTGGGAGGGCAAGGTGGGAGGATCACTTGAATCCAGGAGTTAGAGACCAGCGTGGGCATCATAGTGAGACCCTGTCTCTATAAAAAACAGAAAATAAAAATTAGCTGGGTGTGGTGGTATGCATTTATAGTCCCAGGTACTCCGGAGGCTGAGGTAGGAGGATACTTGAGCCAGGGAGGCCAAGTCTACAGCAAACTGTGATTATACCACTACACTCTAGCCTGGGCAACAGCATGAGACCCTGTCTCAAAATAATAAGTAAAAATGGAAAAAATAAAAAAGAAAAAAAAAGAAACTTCACCATTATCTAAAATCCTTTTTGGATAAAGAATAAAATTTAATATGTCCTTTAGTACTATCCTCTAAAAAAAAATTTACAGAAAATAATAGTTTGCCATATATATAGCATAAGGTGGCAATATATGTGGTTAATTTTAAAATAGGAGGCTCAATCCTTTCAAATTCTGCATTTAAAAAAGCCAGAGAAAGTAATTAAAAATTGATCTGATTCCTCCGTTACACTAGTGAGATAAAAATCACCCCTTTTCACATGGGGTGATTTGATGTTATCTTAGAAGACTATGGGCCAGTGCCTTTCGAAACTTCTTACAGAATGTTTTATCATTTTTAGATCTGAAAACACTGAGAATCAAAAAACTGAACGAGGTTTTATTTATTTATTTTTTTTTTAATCAAAAGAACTTCAATACCCCCACCTTCCAAAATCTTTCAATGTTTACATTGTGTCCTGTCTAGATGGTTACACCTATATTTTAGAAGTGTGACATTTATAAATAATATCTTGACTTGCCTTAAAATAATAATTAATCTCTATTTTCCCTATTTTAATTAACTAGGAGCATTCTAATTTCTTGGGTTTAAAATATAGTAACAAATTTCCTACAGAATTCTCATTTTAAAAATCAATTATGTTTTCCAGTTCTTTTCTGTTCATTGTACCTTGTATCCCTTTTTAGACACTGTGCGTGTGTGTGTGCGTGTGTGTATATGTGTGTGTGTGTGTGTGTGTGTGTGTGTGTGACCAATCAGATCATTCTGGCATTCCAAGACTCTGAATGCTTTTGCTTCCACATTTCATTAAACGTTCCTCAGTATTGTTTTCTCATATAATGCATTCACATTTTTGTAAGAATTTTATTTTTACATTTATTTTCACCTCCCTGGGCCCTTTCAAAACTGGTCCCTTGAAAAAAAATTGCATGATGATTTTACTGAACATACTTTGTTGGAAATTGTATACCTGCTGGGTATCAATGATCTATTCTTTCTGGGTCATTGCAGTTCATGATGCCTTCTTGAGATTTCATGTATATGACTAGACTCACAGTCCACATACCTTGTAAACCTCACAAAGTGCTTGCAGTAACATTAGCAAAACAAACAAACGTAAAACAATTACACTCTAAAATATATTACTTTATACTTTTCATCATTATTTGATGTTTGAACTATAAAGTGAATACTTTGAATTATTTGAAATGTGCTGTAACATTCATAATGTAGGACTGGATATTTCCTTGTAGTCACTCATGTTATGCCAAATCCGGTATATTAAAGGATTAACCTAATTGTTTCTGTAAGCTCTTTCTCTGTTCCAGTTAGAATGGGGAATTAGGCATTTATACACAAACACTGTGGTTTATTTTATAGATGAATTCACATTAAGTTTATTCAATGTAGAACAAAATCAGGTCAATATCTTAGAAGATGACTTCAGCTCATCTTTCAAAATTATGGGTGCTTCTGATTTACATAGCTCATTTCCTACCATTGTAATATGTGTTTGCATGGTATTTGTTTTGCTTTGATTTAATATGGCGTTCCCTTGTAAGGTTTTCTAGAGATGACAATCTTTCATTAAAGTAGCAGATGATGACTTTTTTTCCTCTCAGCCCTACAAATAAATCCTAGGAGATTGAGAGATAAAATAAACAAGCACAAAAAGTCTCAGAATATTAAGAAAACTGAAGACATTTGAGACATTTGTCTTCGGGAGGAAAATTAGAAAAAAGAGGTAATTCTGAGTATTACAGAAAGCTGATTTACATACTGACTGAAATATTCATGTACAAGAAAGCCTAAAACAAAAGCAAAAACCTGTTAGTCACAAGTGGGAAAATAGAAGTGTATAAGAGACTAAAGTTTACCATATCTAAAATCTGTCTCCCAAATCCACATTAGATGTAATTGTGAAACTCCACCTTAATTGCATAGTATTTTTAGGGAATGAGAAACTGGAAAGATTTGGGGTATCCACTCTCTATCATAAGTATAGCCAATATTAATTTTAATGTTTTCTAAAGAATTGAATAATATATTTTGTTTGTTATAGAAGTGATAATTCCCTTAGGTAGTAAACATTGTGTATCAGGTATTTATAGTTTTTTGTGAACATGGTAAGATCAATGTAATAATCAGCTCCATGAGCAAATTATGCAAGATTATACTCGAATTCTGCATATATTTATATATATTTCCCAAAAAATTCTACATTAAATATTCAATCATTTTAAGCAACAAATGTGGACCAAAGGCCATTTTCCATTTCTGAAACCAACAAAAATCACAAATCCTTAAATTACTTGGACCAAAAATGTTTGACCCGTTAACAGTTTTTAAAATCTCATAACTTTGTGCCTCTCTGGAGACGGTTTTACACATAGGCCATAATAATGCTACTTTTTAATTTTCTAGATAATAGTTTTTATTTGTTAGAAGGGTTGGAATTCTGAAATTCAAATATAAGGGAATCCTAAATTGTCACCAAGCTCTGTCACAGCTTACACGTGTCCCCACTAGCATCCTGCACTTACCTGAATCCCAGCTCTTATCACACTTTATTATTGTGGGGTTTTTATTCTTCTAACTTCTTTCTCCAAATCCAGTCAATAATCTCCTTACCCATCATGGTGCCTCTGACTCTAGCAGTATTTTTGACATATATAGATTCCAACAATTGTTTATTGTGTTGAACTATAGGTGGAAGAGTATTATCATGAAGACTTTCTGTGACTGCCAGGAAAACTCATTTAAAGTTGGTCAAGAACTCAATGTATCCTTCTATGGCAGATTCCATTAAAAGGCAGTGACTAATTGACCATAAGTCCCAGATTCACTGATAGAAGGCAGAACTATTTGACTTTTGCTGTGGTTTTAGATTCTCTGAGATGTTTTTTCAGCCATCCTTCCATCCATTGATGCGACCATTTACTGATTTTAAGGAATTGTGTTTATGGTATTTACCTGCCACATGAATTTGTTAATGAATATATAAATGTGTTATTGAAGTTATTATGAGCTATCTGTGCTTCAATGAAACCTATTCCCCATTCTAGTATATTCAAGTTTCAAATTCCACCATAGATTCTTACAACCAAGGGTTCAACATAATCCCCTCTTCCTGCCATTTTAGATTCTTTTCTATCTCTCTCAGTCTCATTGAAAGATTAACTCATTCTCAAAGAGGAACTGAACATCTATTACCCATCTATAGATGTAAAGCCACTGGGGGTTATGGTAGTGCAAAGATGAATGAGGAAGCAGAGATGGACTTTATGGACAAAGCTGAAAACAATGCCAATGCATGGTGACTGCTATGGTTTGAATGCGGTCCCCAAATCCATGTGTTGGAAGCTGTATCCCCAAGGAGACATATTGCAAGGTGGGGCCTCATAAGAAGTGAATAAACCATGAGGGTAGAGCTCTCATGAATGTGTGAAAGTCCTTATAGAAGGAGTAGGCTAGTTATCATGAGAACATATTACAAAAGAGAGCTCAACCCTCATGCTCTCTCTGTTTTACTTGCTCACTTTTACCTTCCGTCCTTTTGCCAAGGGTTGTCATCACCAAATGCTGGCACTGTGCTGTTACTTTCTAGCCTCCAAAACTGAGGACCAAATAAATCCACTTTCTTTATAAATTACGCAGTCTGTTATAGCAGCAGGAAACAGACTAAGACAGTGACCAAACCTAAGCTTGATAAGCAATGGTTCACCTGCAGCTGTGGCTGTACCGGTCTGGAAATGCGGCTGGTAGCAGCCTATTTGCAGACATCTTGGGAGGCATCCTGATGTATTTGCTGCATTTTTGCCTAAAACTGATATTTATTTGTCATGACAAAAGAGGTAAAAAGCCCTAAGTATATATCACATACGTTTTGAAGACTAAATGATGATTGAAAATGCACTGAAAACTATAAGTAATACATTTATAGGTTGTCAAGAAAAGATTTTTTAAGAAAAACCCTAATTCTGAAAGATAAAATGACTATTAAGACAAATATTAAAACTGAATCAAAATGTGTTTTAGTATGGTTAGCTCTTCAAATGGTATGAACTAATTTTGTAAACCTGTAGCTTTTACCAGGTTGACATTCTTTTGCAAAAAAATGGTGGTAAAATGCTCTAAAAAATTTGGCTGACTTACCTACACAGTAATTAACTAACTTTATTCTACTTTGAAAATACTTGTTAGCAAAAGATATTTCAGAGCTAACATTTTAAATTGCTGAAAATAGGAAGAGAACATTTTCTGCATCTAGCACATATTATTTAACAAACATCTGTCGGGGTAGATACCTGCCATCAGTCACAAATAACTTTTCAAAAATAATAGCTTGCTTTTATGTCTAAGAAAAATCAAATGGTGAAAGCAACTGATATGCTCTTAACAGGCACTTTATTGTGGGGAGGAGCATCTGTTTAACCTTGAATATCAGGGTAGGAACAACCTGGCAGCTGTAAAACAAGAATTCCTGGGAGTTTTTGAAAAGGTCTCCTTTTCCCTGTTGAGACACATATGAAAATTATGCACCCTTACTTACAGTGAAATTGGTAAATTAGAATCACTATAATCAGAAACATTTCATCTTTGAACATGTCAGTGGGAAATGCACTATTCACTCAAATAATGTATCCATCATCTGCTCCTTTCATCTCTTCCCTTCTCCATTAAAATTCACTTTTTTATTTTCACAGTAACATGCGTTGAGAATGTTTAGATGCATTCTGCAGTACTTTAAGCTGCCTTGATGAAGATGACCAATGACGGGGTGGTCAGAGTACTGGAACCATGGCTTGTAATTGACTACCCATCCTGACTGGCTGCTGTGCACTCTTTTTAAGGAAGTGGGGCCAGGTGCAGTGGCTCATGCATGTAATCCCAGCACTTTGGGAGGCCAAGGTGGACAGATCACCTGAGGTTGGGAGTTTGAGACCACCCTGGCCAACGTGATGAAACCCTGTCTCTACTAAAATTACAAAAATTAGCTGGGCATGGTGGTGCATGCTTGTAATCCCAGCTACTTGGGAGACTGAGGCAGGAGAGTCATTTGAACCCAGGAGGCAGACATTACCATGAACCAAGGTTGCACCACTGCAATCCAGCCTGGAAAGACTAAAACTCTGTCTCAAAAAGAAAGAAAAAAAAAAAAAAAAAAAAAAAGAAAGTGGGATGAATTGTTCTGGAATCCACTACATCAGAGATTACCTTCCTGACTCACTCCCTGCTTACACTTTTTTTGAGAAGTGGGGGCTTCTAAAAAATTTCTATCAATAGCCTTGGAGGTGAGCACATCCTGGATTTGCCTACACTTCTTAAAGAGTAAAATAAATATGGTTGTGTCGAAGTCTCACTTTGCCTCATTGAGAAACTTTCTTGACGTGCAGATCAATTTGCTCTGCTGCTTCTCCATCCTGAGTTTGGAGTTTCCGTTGTGCTCAGTTGTATTTTGAATATATTTCTGGAGCTTTCAAAATAAATTTTGTCCTTTGTCTAATTATATTCCCTTGCCAGCCTGCCCTTATATTGATCTAGTGCCTGTTCTAGACTAGAAATTTTATTTATCTTTCTTCTCTTTCTTCACACTCCTTACCTTGCTTAGACTCTGATTGATCCATAATCGTCTGCGATGGAACTGTCACTGGTATGTTTATTTTTATGGTTTGTTTTTTTTTAAGGATACAGTCAAAGCAAAAGACATTAAATCAGATGTTCTATATGCTGACGAATAATGGTATTTTCTGATTCTGAAAATGCTTTAGTTGAAGAAGTATCCCAGTTTCAGGAACGTTCAAATGTGGAGCGTAACATGCTTAGATTTAAAGATATTGATAGAGCAGGTCCTTTTATCTCACAGTAGATCTACACAAAATCCAGAGTGATATAGAAAATATCACTTAGGTGGTGGGGGTGATTGAAAACCAGATTTGGAAACTGGCGAACCCAGAATAATTTTAATTACAGTTTCCTAATAATTGCTAACATGTTCATTATTTTGCCAGGATGGACATAAACAAAATTTGGTGTTTTAAGAATGTCTCGGATTATAACAACAATACTTTTTTCTTATTAACAGAGAGGTAGTTCAGTCATTTATTAGTAGATCTACTTCTGTCCAGAGCTTTTTCCCCCTCACCGTGAGAATTTTTTGTAAAGAGAAAGAAAATGGACCTAAGAAAGAGATATCATAAAATATATTTAATGATGTATTTTATTCATAATATATTTCCTGATGTCTTATATTTCATGATTTAAAACATTCATGAAATATAGTTATGTTCCAGTCCCACATACTCATCTAATGTTTCCTTTTGCATCTGAAACGTTACTATGCTAGTCTAAGATTAATAGATTTCGTTTGTTTTGAGACATCCTCGCTCTGTTACCCAGGCTGGACTGCAGTGGCTTGGATCTCGGCTCATTGCAGTCTCTGCCTCCTGGGTTCAAGTGATTCTCCTGCCTCAGCCTCCCAAGTATCTGAGATTATAGACATCTACCACCAGGCCCAGCTAATTTTTGTATTTTTAGTAGCGATAGGGTTTTGCCATGTTGGCCATATACCCGGCCTAATAGCTTTTTATTAGCTGTATATGGAGACTAATCCCAGCCACTCAATAGGCTGAGGCAGGAGGATCACTTGAGCCCAAGAGATGGAGGCCAGTTTGGGAAATATAGCAAGAAGAGTCTCAAAACAAAACAAAAACAAAACTTAAAACATTTTCCTTATTTTAGGTTTAATCACACTCCCCTCATATGTCTTTCATAGAGTATGCATAAAATCAAGATTGCCTGTTTAGGGAAAAATTAATCTGAGATTAAAAAAAATCCCTTTGCATAACAAATTTTTAGAGCTTGCATCCAGATGACTGAAGTTAAGGTTATAATGTCTTCCTAATCCATGCTGAGTTAATCCGGTCTCACTGCAAGCTGCATATTTACTTATTTTCTGCCTTTTGAACACTTACAATCATTTAACTCTGGGTACACTGTTGGGCTACATTCCATATGGTGACATGACAGCTTTTAGTCAGCTTTAGAAGGGGTATTTTGCAAAATGACTTGTTTCACATCACTCTAAACCCATACTAGAGACCTGTTGGCGGTAAAAATATTTACAGTGAGAGGGTTCTCTTTTTTGTTCACATTTTCTGTTGTAGTTGCTGTCATTTTCGTGATTGCTTTTCTTCTCAGGGCAGTGAACCAGCTAACTACAGCATCTCCTGAGTGTCTATTTCAAGGGTGAAAGGCTTGCTTTGCTTCTGTTGATGGAAATGGGATTTATCCATGAAAATTGACAACTGAATTGTCACCTTCCCCTCAGGTGGTTTCCCAATTATAATTTGTTCTGTGTGATGTCAGGAAACAGAAGAATAGAAAATCAGAATCTCTTTTACTGCTGCAAAGCAAACAGGATCAGGACAGCCTGGGAGCCAAGGAAAATCACACTGGAAATAGCTCAAAGGCACTGGTGGGTTGTGAATATGGGCTATTTGGGAAGGTTACTCAGGTGGTTCAAACTGCCTAGGGCCTTAAGGGAACTTGAATAATGATAGGCCCAGTGATTTCTATCCCAAAATAAGCTGCTGCTCTTGTACTTTGTCAAGATTCAAAATTACCTTTCTGAAAGTGCCATTTATTACCATAACTCTGCACGGAAACATCCATTTGTAAGTAGATCAACAGAGGTCAAATGTGTGGCACTCAGGCATAGAGCAGTACATTGAAAATCCCCCTTAATGTGTTAATTGCTTGCTCTGGAAAGCATGCTGTGATAAACCCTAGTCACATATGAAACCCCGAAGGTTTGTCAACCTCAGTGGGAGCATGAACTGGTGGTTGAATGAATGATAGTGCTTGGAAATGCCTAGGCATTTTGCTTCTCATTGCGTTGTTTTATATATGAGTTTTTACTATTTCCTGTGCTATGTGGGGTGAGGAGGAGGACTGAGTTAGTTACTACTACTCATATTATGGGGAATTTTAAGCGTCCTTATTAACAAGAAGTTAAATATCTCAAAATAAGTGTGTTGTTGTTGCAAGAAACCATTTGAGTTGCCCCCTCCTCTCTGCTTCTCCTTCTTCCTCTTTAGTCTCTTTTCATTCCACCTCTTTGACTTTGTTAATCTCTTCATGGCCCAACATGTATCTCTGTCTCCCTTTCTCACTGCTGTGACATTTCTCCATTTTTTTCTCATAGCCAATGAACTAAAGTTGTGAAGAAATCATTCAGACACTGTGTCCCTGAGATACTGAGAACAAGGTGCACACAAGTCTATTTTTAAAAGTTGAGTAAATTTCAATTATTTAAATGTTCTACTTTATAGAGGTCATGCAAAGGTGGCCGGCAGCCAGAATCATGAGCTCTTGACTAGTAGCTAAAACTTTCCCCAAACTGGCATGATGCCTTTCTTAAAAACAGCTCATTCTACTGAAAAGTAATGTCATTTGTAAAAATTATCTAACACTCTTCTCCAGAAAGGAAGAAAAATATATATGGAGAGATAATTTTCCATTCACAGTTCTAGACAGCAACCACATTTACTATGTATTGGCAGGGTCACAACTCTCTCTCCCCTAAACACCTGAAAAAGAGAGATTACATCTGTTTGATTTTCTAACATCTTCCGCAAGATGAATCCATGGAAGTGTTCAGGAAACAAACTGGGCATAGAAGATATCAGACCAGTTGATGTGGATAGCTTCCCCATCACTTCAAAGAAAATGTTCTATAGCATCTAACCCTAATAACCCTAGTGACAATGCAGTATCTTAGATAAATTTGAGTTAATAATTCAGCATCCACTCTTCCGTTAACAATATCTGCTAAATTCCAAGTCGCTACTTTCTATTCCATGTTAGTACTCTTTAGCAAAGCTTCTAGTTAGCATAGTACTTAGGATATATAAAGGTTTTTGTTTTTTCCCTTGATAGTAACTGGGAAGGTGCATTTTAAAATCATACATAATGTACACAATAATTTTGTAATTAGTAATATATAGAGAATAATTGCAAATTTTATGTATATACTACACACCCATAAATGAGGCACATGCAAATACATTCGTTTCAAATCTAAGAGAAGCTATTTGGGGATCTTTTGACTTCTTTTGTTTGTTTTTTACTTCCAATACTGTTTGTCTAAAATCAATTATCATTTTTCAAATTTGGAAAATTTTAGGTGAATTATCTATGAGAAGTGAAGTCAAAACTTTTTCATATGCTTATTGATTTTCTTTTGGCAATAGATTAAGATCAGAATGAAAAGTGGACCCTTTTCTGTGGTATAAAGCCAGTCTGAGTAAATGGATTTATTTCGAGTAGGAAACACACACTATTATTTTAGAGAGATAAAGGTAAAAGATGGCCAAAAAAAGACTAGAAGCATTCAAAATTAGATATATATATGTATTATATATATTATATTACTCATGATATTATTATATTATAATATTATATTATATTACTATTTAAAATTTAAAATTTGATTGCAACACTTGTTTTTCAGGGTATATCCATTCACTGTAAAAAATAAAATGCATCTCATCACTTTGCGTGATATTGTGAATGGGAAGTTATCTTTCTATTCATTTTCTATGCATCAACATAAACGTGACTCAAGTTTGACTCTTGGAGACTAGACACCTAATACCCTTAGTTCATTGTCCCAGGATGCAAGGTCTGATCATGATGACATATAGAATCTCATGGGTTCTTCTTTGGGATTATGTTTTATAGCTCTAGGTATTTTTCTGCCCTTAGTAGCAGAAAAAATGTTAAAATTAGACTTTTTTTTTTTTTTTTTTTTTTTTGAGAGACAGAGAGTTGCTTCTGTCACACAGGCTGGAGTACAGTGGTGCCATCTTTACTCACTGCAAACTCCATTTCCCAGGTTCAAGCAAATTCTCCAGCCTCAGTCTCCCAGGTTGCTGGAATTACAGGCACCCACTACTATACCCAGCTAATTTTTGGATTTTTTTAGTAGAGATGTGGTTTAAACATGTTGGCCAGGCTGGTCTTGAACTCCTGACCTCAGGTGATCTGGTGATCTGCCCACTCGGCCTCCCAAAGTGCTAAGATTACAGGCATAAGCCACTGCACCCACTACAGACTTCCTAATTGCTTAAACTGGAGCAGGTTACGGAAGCTATCTTTCTAATACATGGAGAAACATTATTGTAGAAAACAGCATAGAAACTATCACAACGTTACTTTTCAGCTGAAGTTGGAAGAAAATGTTGTTTTTTGAAAGATTCTTAAACTTACTCATGTTAAAAATTCAAAAAGAGTCTTTAGTAGGACAAAGTTGAACATGCTTAAGTACATGTTCATAGTTGTTCATAGCAGAGTTGGTATGTTAAAAAGACAGTATCATTAGGAGTACACCCATTTTGTAGCTGGAATGCTTTCATGGAAACAGAAACACTATTGGGGGTCATTGCAAGATGGCCCTAATGGAATTGTTCTTTTGACATCATTTGCTGCCTCTGGTCAACATGCAATTGATATCCTACTAGAGGATTATTGCCTGCTTACTTGTCTTCTTTGCCTTCTACACAAATACTTCAAAGATCTATTTAGCCACACATAAATGGTCAACTCTACCTGTTTATAAATTCTCTAGCCTAGAGCTGCACATGATCAACCTTTATCCATCTTTCGTGATTGTGGCAGATAATGTCCATTCCTTCTCTCTTCCTTAGTCTTTCTTAGTCGAAAAACTAAGTTTGATTTGAGGTGACAATATACTGGATTAAAATTACATTATTCAAAACTCTGTTCTTGCAACTAGGTGTTATTCAGGAGACTATTTTGGACAGTGCTATATAGGTGGAAGGATTGTGTGCCAAGGGGGAAGGTGACATGGAAAGACTTCACGCAACAAAAACAACTGCCCACTTGTCTTTTTCCATATCCCCTTTCTTACTGCTTGAGATGAGGTCATGATTGCTGGAGCTTCAGCAGACATCTGGAACTATGAACAGCATTGAGAATGGAACTGACATGCTAGGACAGGGCAACAGAAATCACCTTGGTCCTTGGTGACTGGAACTGTCATACCAGCTCTGAACTCTTTACCCGTCAACTTACTTTATGTGAGAAAGACATAAACATATTTTCAAGCAATTGTTAGTTTTATTTTCTGTTTTTGCAGACAAACCAGTAAATAGTTGGTATCGCTTAATCATCAAAAGGAGTCTTAAAAATTTTGAAATTGAATATACAGAGGGACTAAACACTTTGGCAGAGCAGTATAGATTTTTGGAAACATCATCATACAACCTAGTCAAGAGATGTGATTCAAGTTGTTTCTTGTTAACTCTGTGGCAGTGTGGCTTCTGGTAAATTATTTTTCCTCTCTGAGCATTGTTTTCCTCCATAAAAGTAGAGATCTGACTCCATTAGCACTAACATCCCAACCTTGACCCTTTGAGATACCTTGTCCTGGCAAAAATGTCCCTCAGAACCTTGCGTCTAAAGGCCACGATAAGGAAGAGAACAAAATTCCCAAGTCCAGTCAAGATTTGCCTTTATTAAGAATTCATGCCTTACGGAGAGGATTAGTAGCTCTATCTCAAAATCTTCCCTGAAGCAAACTTGTTAAAATACACCTAGTGATGCTGGCATTGATGACATTCTCTCTCTCCCTCAATCTCCCTGGGAAGCAGTCAACCTAAAATGCAATTACATGTAAAAAAGATGCAATCATGGTAATTGGAAGATGATATGGTGGCAGGTGATGTGATAACAAAAGTCAGTTTCTCCCTGTAGGGAAGGAATATTGAAAATGTTAGATTCTAGAACAAATCAATATTTCCAACAATGTGCAATGAAGGGTACCTACTAGGTTACTCCAGCCTGACAATACCTTGGAATTTTTGCAGTAAATATTTCTTCACATACACATATGCATATGCATACGCATACACATACACACATGGAATTATATCAGGATCTATTAGCTCTGAATGAACTTCACTAGCGTTGTGACTCTAAGGCTAAGACATTTCCCTTCCAAAGCTTTATTATTTGTTTTCCCTTTTCTATTCTTACATATTCATCCAGGAGCTAGGAAGAAGGACTGAGAAAAAAAAAATAGAAACACAAATGCTCAGCTTTGCTTCTTCCACCATGACCTGTGATCTGTAGACAGGAGTGATTCTTATTACCAAAGTGAGCAAAGTTCTTATTCTCTCTAACAGCAAGGAGTGACCAACTTCAAATGTCAAACGGAACCATGAAAAGCTTTTGTCACATGGCCCTTGTTGAAGAATCAATGACACTTTTTTCTAATTGAATCCTTGGGGGAGTGATGCTGGTGTCCTCATGGAAGGGCCTCTTAGATATTACTTTAGAGTATTTAGGTCTCAGTAGCTGTTGAGGTGTCTGAGCCTCTCTTACATATTCTTACAAGAATGCAGTAATATATGTTACAAATACTCTGTATATTTTATTAGTCCAGAAGAATAATTATTATAATAGAAGAATAAATAAAGTAAATTTAGATGGGGATTAATTTTGTTTTATTTTATCATCTTGCCACATCCATTTCTGCAGCTGGAAATCAAGTGGGACAATGGACTCTACTTTCAAACTAGGATAGTTTCTCTCATTTCTTCAAAGGAAGCCTTTTTCGTTCCTCTATGAATTTGCTTTCACCATTTCTCTTCATTGGGAAAGGCTTTCATTTGCTGTTTTGCTAAAGGAAATCTGCCTCCTCTCTCCTGATTGGCTTAAACAACACCACTTACCCATATATTTCCTAAACCTCCAGTTTTAAAGAGTTGTTCTCTCTTCAGTGACATTTTAGTATTTTATTTAGACTGGTGCCCCCCTCCCCAAACAATGTGGTTACTGAGGAAAAATAACCATATGAGATTAAAATATGTATTCTGGGGGAAAGGGATTATGGGTAAAATATGCTTTGTACAGGCTACGTATTATATTCCTTACTTAGTGAGTAAAAACACATAAGTATGCTCATGGAGTTATTAATTCATTATTTAAATAATTCCTGGGCTCCCACCAGCATAGGTAGAGCTGGTCTACCTCATTAATTACTATATGTGCAGTGCATCAGATATACAAATATTAAAAAAAACAAAGTCATATGCTACAGATGTGGTATTGTATTACCTGAATTAAATAGTAAGGAATTATTTGCCATGCAGAAATCATACAAATTTTTTTTTTGATAGTAAGAAACACTAAATGCTCATTTTCTTAGACTCTGAGGCATATCAAAAGTTAACAAAAGAAAGAAAGCATAGCTAACCTCCTTTATATAAGAATAAAGAAAGTAAATAAAAAATTTATGACAAGTGAGCCTCTTTCAGAGAACCAAAGCATCAACACAGTTTTAATTTCACCTTCTGGAACATCTACGTCTGTGGTCTTTTGCAATGAGAATGAATGTGTCCAAGGCTTGCTTGGCTCTGAAAGTGTCTTCTGAATCATTAAGTGAAGATTTCACCATGTTCGGTAGCATTTCTGTTAGGTGCACTTTATTGTTCACTAACTTTTTGAAAACTAGAATTGGCATACAGCATACCATGTAGTTTACTTGAATATTCAATAAACCATAACACTCCATTTTCAACCCTCCCGAAAAATTGACTTTTTTTTTTTTTACTAGAACATACTTATGAAAGTGGTGATTGCTCTCAGAAGATTATGTGGATTTAATCTCATTCTCTCCTGGAAAAGCTGTCTCTACTTTAAGTAGTTCCTGGACGTGTCGATGTAACAGACTTAGCACTGTAGCAGTATTGTCACTGTGCATTCTACTGAGACACCAGATGATTCAAGGTGGCTAGGAAAAACAAGGAGCTCTGATAATTGGGAAAGTTTGGCAAGTAGAAAGCAAAATGTGCAAACTATAGAGAGTATACAAAACATGAAAAATAGTGTTTTATTTTGTTTTCATTTTGTGACTAACAGAGTGATGACTGAGATTTCCCTTTTGCACAGATATATGTCCAGCCCAGTAGTCCCCAACTGTGACAATGCTCCCCCACCCCCAATACCATGTGCACATGAGGTGATATTTTGCATTGTCAAAAGAACTATTTGGCTTTGACAACTGGGAAATATGCTGCTGGCATCTAGTAGACAGAGGCTAGGGTGCTACCACAGACCCTGCATTGCCCTTGATGGTCCCTGTAGCCCCCACAACAAAGCATTAGCTAGCCCAAATGTCAACATCACCTGAAGGTTGAGAAACCCTGCTCTACAGAGATTTGACATTTATATTGCTAGCAAAATACCCAAAAAGTCAATCTTTAGTGTTTGGTAAGCCAAATTTCTACATATGAGATGCTGGCCCTTGAGGCTTGGAAAAAGTCTAGGATCATATTAAATCAATATAAAAATATTAATAGAAATCTTCAGTCTGTGTAGTTTTTGTTTCATAATATATGGCTGTCTATGGGGATTAATCCTAGATTATTGACCTGTTCATAGACAATTAAGGTTAGGAAGAAGGCTGAGAGGTCATAAATTTTATTTCTCTTTGGCTTATCTCTGCTCCTTTAGGTAAGTGTACACTGATGGTTTCTAGGATACCGTGTTGCGATGGAAAGATCTCTATGGTACTATGTCATTTAATGCCGTGGTAATACAGAAAAAAGTATTATTTCTCTTATCTACAGATGATCTCAAAAAGCCTAGTTACATACTATACACATGCATGCAACCCCTCCCATGCTTATAACTAGGATGTTTATTTAAGCAAAGAGCACCAGACAAAATAGCGATCTATGTTAGGATGGCATGTGCAACTTTCATTTTGTAAGTATTTCATATTTATCCTGTGATATATCTTGGAATCGTCAGATTAACCTCATTTTTCTGGATAGAGGAACAGTCCTGGGGAGTTTGTCTAGCTTGATGAGAGCCACATGTTATTGCTATTTTAGCAGTTATTAAACATAAGACAAAAGTTGCAGCTTTTTCTTTATTTTCTATGTTCTATAAAAAAATGGGATGAGAGAAGTTTTAAGTGATATTCTATTTCTAATTCTGAGCCTAATATTCCCAAACTGTGAGGTTTGTAAGACAACTAGATTTCCCCACTGTCGCCCGGCAAAACCATCATCATCATCATCATTCGGTAACCATAGACTTATATGGTTTCCTCTCAGGTATTATATTTTTTAAAAATTTCTTTCATCTAGAAATTCTGACCACACCTTTATATTGAATTTCACTTGTTCATATTAGTCTGGATCAGGCCATATAACATCTCTTGAGTCAATCCTGTGGCTAAAGAAATCCTATGTTCTGATTGGCCAACTTGTGTCACATAGACCAGCATCTAGATTCTGAAGTACAGCCGTGTCTCCCTAACACAGGAATTCAGGGATGAGAAAAGGTGGTTCCTCAGGCCAACATGGGAACTGTAACCAAGAGAAAGGTGCATGTATGCTCAGTGAATGTGACAATAGTATTTGTACCTATAATAGGTTGTTGCAAAAATGTATGAGATTGTATATGTAAAGTACCACATATCACAATACCTAGTACATATAAAGATTTAGTAAAGCAATAAGCATTCTTTTAAACATGTGCTATAACAAATATGACTTGCAGTCCACACACAAAACTACTTGGTTTTCAAGAAAATGGTAACAAATTACTCATGGAATGTTGAAGGTGTTTGGTGTTATGTAATTAGAGAGATGAAAAGTGAAGAAAAAAGTTACAGTAATTGATGATAATCTCCATCATGAGTAATTTAAAGTTGTGTAAAACTCCAAATTTTAAACTAATTCAAAATTATTAGTTATACCTCAGTAGTTTAGAATAAATTAATCAAAATTAAATTACTCCCAAAATAGATTTGCTGTCCATCCTAATGTGAGCAGAGATGACATCTAGAGAGGAAATAAGTATAAATCGAAGGGAGTGATGTTTCAAAGAATGAGCCTGAAATGGTTCTTCAATGGTTTTTCCTTTTGGGGGATCCGTATCAATAAAGCTTAGTAAGAACTAAGAGCGAAATTACTGCTAACTGTGAACTTAATAATGCCCCACTGGGAGTTCATTAATATCTCAACAGGTACACTGAAGCATTATCTTAATTGCACATCATACTTTCAAAAATTTGCCTTTTACAAGTTTTGTGGAAACTACCTCTAGAACTAGCATTAGTGAATTTTGTTTTGACTTTCTGTATTACAGTTTTGTATTGCCCAAACATGCAAATCCCCCAGGAACAAATGAACCACATTCGTCTTCCAAAAACTAAGACATTCCTCAGGTGACTGTCCTTGCTATAGGCACTCCCTTTATAATTTAAAGCAGAATACAATAAAAAGAGAAAGACTCTAATATACAAAGGAAGAATATACTGAGAAAGAATATAATATAGAGAGAAAATATACAGAGGAAGAATCCAAAAAGAAAAAAAGTTAACAAGCATGAAACCAATTGCAGAACATTCGTTGTGTTCTGAATAAATAAAATAATTTCTTCCTTTATGTAAATATTTAGAAATTTATTTTTATGAGAATTAAGCTTGCAATGAAGCAGTGGTGGAAAGTTTGAATTTTTTTAAACATTTGTATTAATGTCTTCTAGAAGACATCTGGACTTGAGCCTTCAGTGACAAAAGTTGACGGCAAGATGATGCATAAGGGAATATGCTTCTAAGCCTAGGAGGTCCTTCTGCCTAGTAGCAGTTTACTATGTGATAATTATAGAATAAATTAAACTTGGCTCCGTCTTATCAACATTTAAAAAGAGAAGTGCATCATACATTCATAATATTTCATTTTGTATTAGAAATGACATATAATTATTTTCTCTGGATTTGTTTAATAAATTATTTTTATTCATTTTTATCTATTTTAACTTGACGGTATAAATTTTAACATAAAGTAGAGACATTTAGCCAATAATAAGGACCCAGGACCATAAACACTGTATTTTCTACATGGGCCTGGCAGCCTGTTTCCTGAGGGGAGAGAAGCTAAGGAAAAGGCAGGGCAGAATCTGCCTCTTTAAAATGACAAATCATAGTTATGACTTGCAATGTTTGATTCCTGGCATACCATAGTTTATGTTGCCTCAGTTGTCAGAAACTAAGGCCTAAGAAAAAACAGAGTGAGCAGCTTCCTAAATGACTTCCTTGGTCGCTTCAACTTTGATCTTGCATCCAAATGATAGCTTTCTTTCACCTACATTCCAATGTTGAGGAAGAAAATCCCCAAAAAAGTGTGCCAAGGAAAAGAAAAAATGAGAAAAAGCATTTGCCCTGGTGCCTAAAGTGGCCCATCAGAGACCTACCCAGGACAAGAAAAACTCCTAAATGCTGTGAGTCTCTCTGGCCACACCAACTTTGTGGATGAGGACCAGGTCAAAGAAATCTGTTCTCTTAGGTTATTCCATTTTACCCATTTCCTGGCATACCTATTTCTTCAATGAATACTGAACAGTTCCTATTCTGTTCCCAGTAGAGTGGTATCCAGCAGTGAAACAATGATGAGCAAGGTCTCTGTCTTCCATAAAGGTAAATACTCTCAGGGAATGGAAAGAACAATAAATAGATAATGATATAGATAATTGCTTAATTAGAACTGTGGCACTGGTTACCAAAGAAAACTACCATGTTCCAGAAGAACCCATCAACTGACCTTCCTATAAATTCACTGTGCTTTCTAGGACAAACATTGTAGAGGTTAGGGCAGGGTCTCAGCGCCTTTTAGTGATTACTGGGTGTTGCTTATTGGATATAATTTAACTTTAATCATTCTTTCAGTCCACCAAAGTAATTCAACGACCACAATAAATTTTAATGATGAGATATGAATGTTTATGTCTCAAAAGTATATATAAGGTGTATATGATATGAGTTATTTAGGTGTCCAATTTAACTTACTCTTAAAATTGTTTTTTCCCTAGCATTGTTTCTCTTAGACTTACAAGAATTCTAAGAAACATAAATCTGCATAAACATTTTAAAGGTAAAATTAGAAACAGAGAATTGAACATTTTTTTTCTATCTTGAGAGTAAAATATGAATTTGGGAAACATTACACCTGATGACTTGAAAGATGATGATTTTTATTGCTGTTTTTATTCCCTGTTGGCTTTTAACAATGGCCAGGAAAGTTGACTTCAACATAAAATTTATATGACAGTTTTGAGGCATGAGAATTCCTCTCAAACCTTGATAACTTGAAATGAGTTTTGTATCTTGCCATCGATGTCACCTGACTAGTGTCTTGATAGAAATAACTGGAGAAATGGAGGAGATTTGAGTTGAGAAAAAAACTTAGAGAAGAGGGATGCTTTTACAACTCTTTGAAGGCCCACATAGAGAAGTGAAATTAGTACTGTATCTCACCTGAAAGGCAGAAAAAGCATAGAGGAGTATAGACATGCAGGTGTTGGTGGCCCAGTATTGGGAGCAGTGGCCATTCAGGATGAGAAAAATCCACCTGATGTCTACCCTTCATTCCTGGAGAAACAAATACATGCCATTTTATCTAATAAGTCAAATTATTGTCAGTTCATTCAAACTGAGAGATAACATAGTAACTTGAAGATAACACATCAGAGAAGACTGAGTTTCTTTAAGGAAAGGAAATGTAAATATTTTATACATTAATAGTGAATTTCATAAGACATCCAAGAGCATGAGATAAAACTTATGTAGTGCTTTAATTTTTAAAATTCCTGTGTTTGTATACATATAATTTTATATAAAATGCATATAAGTGATAATGACATGCAAGTAAATACTTTTTGTTCTTAAAACACTGGCTATCCACTTGGCTATCCATTCAGAAACAAGGCACAAAATTGAAGTCCTAGTCTATAATATCTAAAAAATAGATCCTAGACACAGATGCATTAAAATTTTTAATCTAAAAACCAGTTATGTAAATATATAGTTATAAACTATAGGTGATAACATACACAATCAACAAGATTATCATTAAAAGCCAAGAAGCTATAAAATAAAATACAGATATAGTTGATCAGAAGGAAATGTTTTTATATATCAAAGATTCCATGGATAATACTAATAGTTACATATTCCTCTATCACATTAAAATAAATATGTAATCACTTTATAGGCATACTGGTGGACATAAAAAGACAGTTCTTTGTACTTTAAGCAAAGAAGAGAAGTTGAAAATGTTAATAATGGATTCGATAGTATGAATATATAAAGTGGTATAGCATGTTGGAAAAAATATGAGGCACATTTTCAAATGACTAAAGATTGAAAAATACTGGTATAAAGTTGAGGGTTTTTTTCACAATTTCTTTAAATCAGCAAAGGGAAAATTAGTTTAGATATGCACTACATTTATTAGTAAACTGCAAATATATGTTACCATATATCTAAATGGTAAGCCTTCATGTATGAAAGCAATGGAGACATGTATTAAATTCAGGGAAAGAAATCAAGGGAAGTGCAGAATAGATTCCTAAGACATAGTCTGTGATTCAAACACATTTAGACTTACCTGCTTGTTAAGACCCAAAAAGATACTAAAGCCACACAATGACAAGTGTAGGCATGTTAAAGAGACTTAACTACGACTGTTAAGTGTGACCAACATTCCACCTTTACTATATTTTCGTAGTTTTTTATGTTACTAATTATGTGTGTGTGTATATATATATATATATATATATGTATTTATAAATATATATGCTATTATTTTTCATCTCTAAAGGGATTAAGTGTTACAGATATTTGATTTTCTTAATTGGTGAAGAGAGAAAGGAAGAACACCACACAAATTTGGGTGTTTTGTCATATTTTCTTTTTACTGTATGAACTCCTCAAGGATGCTGGAAATAGTTGGCTCTGTGACATTAGAGTAATCACAACATCTAGCATAACACAGCAACTCATGGCTTTCAGATTTGTAAATGAATCTGAAGTATCAATGTAAAAATGAAAAACTTAGTTTTAATTAGTGATTAAAGTTAAGTAGTGCTGTAGAAGCCAAAAGGCCGATAGCATTCTAAAAAGTACTGATTTAAAAAATGCATAGAGGAAAATTTGATTTCTGTAGAGGAGGCAGCTTAGATGTTGGGAAATGTATTGCAGACACAAGAGAGTGAATTCATGCATAGATCTTTACTCTAAAAAAAATTGACTACATTATAATAAAGTATCTTCAAAAAAATAAATACATTTTCTTCCCCAAACAGAACTCTAGATCCATGTATAGTTTAGAGTGATGTGCCGACATAGCTGGGTGTAAAGATACTTTCATAGGTGATGAGTCAGCAGAAAAGAAAAAGGTCATTGATATTGGCCTTGGCAATGATTTGTTTTGGACATCACACCAAAAGCTCAGGCTACAAAAGCAAAAATAAATAAATGAAGCTACATAAACTAAAAAGTTTCTGCTTAGCAAAGAAAACAATGACGTAAGGAAACACCTCCTAAATAAAATATTTGGAAACAATATCTGATTAGAAGATAATATCCAAAATATATAAAGAACTCACACAAATCAAAAGCAGAAAAACAACCCAATTAAAAAATGGGGAAAGGACCCAAATACACATCTCTTCAAAGGAGACATATAAATGGCCATCAGGTACATGTTTAACATCATTAATAACCAAAGAAATGCAAATCAAAACCACAATGTGTTATCGTTCCATACCTGTTATGATGGCTATTATCAAAACTACAAAATAAAACAAGCATTAGTGATGATATGGAGAGAAGGTCCCTCTTAAATAGGTGAAAAAAGTTTTTGGGTGTTTCATTATCTTTCTCATGAGAGAGAATGAGAAGTTGTAAGACTAAAGGTAGGTAGTAAGTCAGAAAGAAAATGAAGTGGTTGACTTTTCCAAGTCATAGAAGGAGAGAGAAATGCTTAACTAATATCACACAATGCAGGTAGAAGAACATGTTATAAAGGAAGGGGAAATAAAACAAATAGTAAGCCCTTCTAATCAGAATGATGTTCTCTTAAAGAGGAATTGTAGCACAGGGCTTATGAGTAAACAATTTACAGATGTGCTTAAAGTGAATTCCAGATCTGTCACTTACTTATATGTAACCTTCAAAGTGGTTCTTGATCTCTCTGTGTCATAGGTTCTTTGTAAAATCAGAAAAATAGAAAATATGTTAATGTGCTGTTGTGAAGATTAAAATAAAATAATGCATTACAGCTCTTAGCATGATGTTTCATACATGGGAAGACAGTAAACGATAATTTATAGTATTGTTATTTTGCTATTGTTCATAGAATAGCTTAGCTTTACCTAGATATCCTGAGGAATTACAGTTCTATGTCTCAAGTAAGAATAAGAGCATCCTGTATCAATAGAAAATATTTTAAAAACTGCTTTCAAGAAATGTGGCTATAGATGGTGACACAGAGATTGTGTAAGGGTCTCCACAGTATTTTTGAACTGAAACTTATATGGGAGGGGGAGACTTTGGGCCTTATGATCTAGGAGTTTTCTTTCAATTCTAAAAGTGTCTTTCTAAATCCAAATAAATGTTCTAAGAGTTCTAGCTAAGATTTTATATTGACAAAATAAAACTTTTTAAAAGATAAGCTTAATTCTTAATTTGACTATATATTTCTTCAAGTTAAGAAATTAGAATAATACTAGTTGGTTTTCAAATCCTCACTGTTTAAAAATAGAAAAAGAAAAAGGGATTATTCCCATTAACACTCTTGTTTTTCTGGAAACTCTAGCTGATATGATTAGAAAACTAACTGAATCATTATAACTTGCTTACATGGAAATCCCAAGAAAATCAACTGAAAGCTATTGCAACTAATAAGAATTATTACAAGGGTAGAAGACACAGAAAATCTATAAAAATTAATGGATTCCTATATGGCAGTAATAAATAGATTACAAAATGAATATTTTATCTCATACAAAATGCAATGAAAATAGCAATTATTTAGAAATAAATTTAAAAAGGAATGTGCAAGGTTTACATGGAGACAATGATAAGATTTTTGGAAGAGCAAGAATGAACAACCAAATAGTTAAAAATAGATAATTTCCCATGGGGGAAGATAAAATGTTGAAAATATATAAATTTTACCCAAATTTATTTATAGCAGTAGTATATTCTCATCAAATCCTAATGGAACTTTATTGTGAACCTAAAAACAATTATCCTAAGGCTTATGAGGAAAATTAAAAATGTGATTATCCATGATCATTTTTAAAAGGACGGCTCTGAAGAGGGAGTATGTTGCAACTAAGATGGCCTCGAAATACTCTAAGTTCGTGAAGTCCTTGACTAAAACACTAAAAGAAATACAACAAAAGCCAAAGTAGGCAAATGGGACCTAATTAAACTTAAGAGCTTCTGCACAGCAAAAGAAACTATCCTTAGAGTGAACAGGCAACCAACAGAATGGAAAAAAAAAAATTTGCAATCTACCTATCTGACAAAGGGCTAATATCCAGAATCTACAAAGAACTTAAACAAATTTACAAGAAAAGAACGACCCTATCAAAAAGTGGGCAAAGGACATGAACAGACACTTTTCAAAAGAAGACATTTATGCAGCCAACAAACACTTGAAAAAAGGCTCATCATCACTGGCCATTAGAGAAATGCAAATCAAAACCACATTGAGATACCATCTCATGGCAGTTAGAGTGGTGATCATTAAAAAATCTGGAGAAAACAGATGCTAGAGAGGATGTGGAGAAATGGGAATGCTTTTACACGTTGGTGGGAGTGTAAATTAGTTCAGCCATTGTAGAAGACAGTCTGGTGATTCCTCGAGGATCTAGAACTAGAAATACCATTTGACCCAGCAACCCCATTACTGGGTATATACCCAAAGGATTATAAATCATTCAATTATAAAGATCCATGCACACATAAGTTCATTGTGGCACTGCTTACAATAGCAAAGACTTAGAACCAACCCAAATGCCCATCAATGATAGACTGGATAAAGAAAATGTGGCACATATACACCATGGAATACTATGCAGCCATAAAAAAGGATGAATTCATGTCCTTTGCAGGGACATGGATGAAGCTGGAAACCATCATTCTCAGCAAACTGACACAAGAACAGAAAACCAACACCACATGTTCTCTCTCCTAAGTGGGTATTGAACAATGAGAACACATGGATACAATGAGAGGAACATCACACACCAGAGCCTGCTAGGGGTGGTGGGACTAGGGGAGGGATAACAGGGGTTGGGGAATTGGGGAGGGATAGCAGGGGGTGGGGGGATTGGAGAGGGATAACATTAGGAGAAATACCTAATGTAGATGATGGGGGAATGGATGCAGCAAACCACCATGTCGTGTGTATAGCTATGTAATCCTGCATGAGCTGCACATGTACCCCAGAACTGAAAGTAAAAAACAAAACCTTACAACAACCAGGGGAGTCCTTAATAAAGAGGAGACTGCTAAATATCTTAAGAAATTGTATAGCATTTTTACTTATCCACCTACCACCCCCTATACCCTAGCTTGGTGGTGGCCATGCTCCTGGTGGTTTAGTTGCTAGTGCCAGAAAGATCAACATAGACCTTGTTACCAATAAACTGTGGTTGTACATTTTAACCTTTTTCACAGTTCTTTGAAATGCTGGCTTAGAGGCTTCCCTTTGTTTTACCCCACTTTGAATTCTGTCATGACTGGAGGCCTCCTGGACAGAATTTGTCAAAAGCACATAAGGGCATTATACAATGGACAGCCACCTGGAGAAAGGGGTGGAGAATGGGAGAAGCAGCAGACAGACAAAAAACCCAGGAATGAAGATGCCGAGGATCAAGATTCATGGAGAAATAAAGACTTTCATTAAAGGACTTCTGAATATATCAGGGAATCCAGAGAGCCATGTGCATGCTCTGCATAAGTGTTCAGAAAGATACAGGATAATTCAATGCTTCTATCTCTTGCCAATCTTTGGGCCCTACAGAAGCAGGATGGTAAGGGTTAAAACAGGGCTGTAGATGGTTTGGCTAATCATTGAATGCTACAGCTCAAAAATAATCTGCAAAGACTGCAGATGCCACTAAGTATTTTTCATCTTATTTTTGGTTCTAAACATTTAAGAAAATATCTCTCAAATGACTGGCGAACTGCTGAGACATAACAGTGACCATACATAAGAAGAAAGGCAATATTTGCAAAAGCATTTGGAAAAGCAAAAAAGAAATACTCTAAGCTCATAACAGCTAAAATAGTAAAACATTGTCCCAAGACTTGACAAAAAAAAAAAAAAAAAAGAAAAGAAATAGTAGAAGACACATCTTAAAGACCTAAGGATGTTTAAAAATTTAATATCGAGCAAAAGATATATTTTTCTTTCATTAAATATGTAATTATTTATAAATGATACTAAATCAAGTGGCTAACCATTTGGAAGGAAAAACGTTTAGATTATTATTTTTCTGTATTTAGTAGCCCAAAGTAATTTTATACAGAGAAAGATTTAAATGTAAACCTCAAATGATTCTGTCACTTTCAGGTGGAGGGACTCAAATATAATTCCAAGGAAATACTCATGGGTATGTATAAAGACTTACATTAGCTCTGAGGATTTTCTTTTGACTTATAATGACTGAAAACTTGAAAAAGTTTTAAATTTAACAATGAATGTTAGGTTTAGGTTAGGTTAAATATTCATACAGCAGAATATTATGCAACCAGAAAGAGAAAGAGAAAAAAGAAAGGAGGATGGAAGGAAGGGAACAGGAGACTAATATCCATATTTTAATAATTAATATTTGTAAGCTCATAATAATTATATATGTGTATTAGTCTGTTTTCACACTGCTATAAAGAACTGCCTTAGACTGGGTAATTTATAAAGGAAAGGGGTTTAATTGACTCAGTTCAGCATGGCTGGGGAGGCCTCAGGAAACTTACAATCATGGTGGAAGGTAAAGGGGAAGCAAGGCACTTTCTTCACAAGGCAGCAGGAAGAAGTGCCAATCAAAGGGGGAAAAGTCGCTTATAAAACTATCAGATCTTGTGAGAACTCAATCACTATCATGAGAAGAGCATGAGGGAAATTGTCCTCATGATCCGATTACCTCCACCTGGTCTGTGGACAGGTGGAAATTGCAGAGATTATCCAGGTTATAACTGAAGATGAAATTTGGGTGAGGACACAAAGCCTAACCATATCAATATGTGTGCATAACCAAATATACACACAAAGGCAATAAAAAAAATAAAATGTTGACAGTGATCCAGGTATTACAATTAACCTGCTTTCTTGTGCTTCTCTTCATTTTTTAATAAATAACATATGTTAATTTTTATTAAAAAGCACAAACTTATTCTAAATAGAATAGGTTATAGATGTTTTGTAGTCCTATTTGATGCACATTATTAACAAAATCATTCGTGTGCAATAGGCAAATTTTTATGAAGAGAAAATAATAATAAAATGACAATGTGGTCGTGTGATAAAGATTAAAAGTATTTTAGCTTTCTAAGTTCAAGACAAAAGGCCTAAGAAAAGATGGACTATCTCTTTTTAAATAGCTAGAGTGTTATTGTGCTAAATTGTCTTTATCAAAAGATGAAGCCTCCATTTCCAAAGAAGACTGGCCAGAGAGAAAAGTTCCAATAGTAGAAAGAGAAAGTATATCTTTATATCAGAGTGAATATGGAAGTTAATTGCTAAAGATGACTAATTATCATTTGATCAGTTGTAGGCACCAGTACTAACACTCAAAATATTTACTATGTAGGCTTTAATGTTAACTTGAAAACAAATAGCTAAACATGATGCATAATAGCTAGGAAAATAAGTAACATCATATTTCATAGGTTACATAAATTGTTCCAGTCCTTCATCTCTATTGCTACAAGGGATGGCCTTATAAAGCCATATTTTTATAGTGGAATCAATTCCATTTTGTCTTTCAATCCTTATGCTTGCATCATTATATTCATAGTGTCTAAATAAGTACCACTGATAGAGGGTATACACATGATCCTAAAGAGAAATATCGGTATTAAGTGAGGAGATATTCCTTATTTACCCTCGAAGGGAGAGACCACAGATAGTATCCATTTTCAAAGAGTGCTCAGGAATGAGGAAAGAAATCTGTTTCCCCAGGATTTTCATTACTAAAATTTGGGGCACAGTGCAGAAAATGCATTGCATTGGGCACTTCACAATTCTGATGTTTTACAGTAGCTACATAAATGCAAATTTAAGTAGAGGGCTGAATGTATCTTTATTAGCACTCTTTCAAAGATACAGAGGGATTTTGGCAGGAAAGGCATCTGTGCAACAGCATGAAGCTTTTACATTTCCACAAGTTCAAATTGATGGAAATATATTGACATGCTTGGCTTCTTTTTATTTCTTGTGAGGGAAATCCTCTCTGTCTTTCTCCCTCTTTTCCTTCCTCTCTCTATTTTTCTCTCCAAAGCCTTTATTCAGTTGATATTTTTGTTACCTAAAACTTATAACCTCCAAACTACAATCGACACATAGGTAACTCATGCTATTAAGATATTTGTAAGCTTTACTGAGGCGTTTATATAAGGTCTTTGAACAGCAGTCTAAGAGTGACCAGTAAAATAACTTTTAGTGGCTATGTAGTCAGCGATGTGGACAGAGTCAGCCTGGATTTCATTAATCTACTGGCCTTCCTTTTTAATGCTTATTTTTTAAATATTTTAGGAATAATTCAGCAAAGCATCATAGTTGTGTTTTATAGCTTTATGACCTGAGGCAAGGTAATATTTTTCTTCCAAGCCTCAATATCCTCCCTTGTAAAATGAGTTAATAATACTGTAATATAGTCTAATGTGGTATTGTATAGTACGGTTCACAGTATTTGCTGACAATTAGATAAGGCAATGCATGTAAAACTTTTAGAACATGGCTGGCACAAAATAAAGAGTTGGATAAACAATACGTATTACTTTGAAAGAAGTAGTGATAGGAATATGTAAAAACATTTTATTGCCATAAGTCAAGGTGGAGAATGTTTGTGATAATGTGCAGCAGAGAACTTGGAAGTCAAATGTGGGGGATGGATAACTTTAGGAAAGAAAATCATGCCATTCTTGATGATTATTATTCACTTGAATTAAGCACCCACTCTGTTCCAGGCATCAAGCAAAGCAATGCGCATTCATTTTTCCTGTTTCTCAGAACAACTTGTTATTAATGATGTAACCACTCATTGAAGTAAAATAGTTCACCAAATTAAACACTAGCAAACAGAAATGTCAAACTCTGATCTCACATCTTCTCAATACCAAATCCTATTTTACGCGCTCTAAACCTCACTATAATTGAGAAGTTGCTCAGGTAAAAACACACACCAGGAGACATGCAGGCTTTCTCACACTGGATTTGAATCAAGTTAGGGGCAGAAAGCCTGCCCTCCAATGGTCATAGAGCAGAACTGCATCATGGACAGGCTTCATGGAAAATGGTGGATCCTCTGATTTCAGGGCCGCAGGACTTAACTCTAATGCCGACCTAGAAATGTTGGTGGAGCAATGATCTTTAAAGAGGTGGAAACTAACTTTAAAAAATGGCAAATGGGTACACTTTAGGCAAACTACAAAGGAAAGATAAATAGGTTAATAGTGAGTAGGATTTTCAGGGCTTGAAGAATCAACTTGAGCGTGGTTTTACCATATTTGACCTCCACTGCACTTTTGTTCTTGGTCTGAAAAAAGATCAACTGGCCTTTCGACAGCCAAGAAACCTTTTGTGATAAAGCAGGGGTAAGTCCTGGGAGAGTCTGTAAGCAGAATTTTGTCAGAGTTGATCATTCTTACATGAAAATTAATTGTACCACTCATTGTTTATTGCTTGGTAGATTAAGACCCAGAAGTGGGTAAATGTTGCAGTGCTTTGAAGAGGTAACTAGCATAGGAGTCCCGAAGTTAGGGGCCAAGCCAGATTTCTCATCTGTTGAGTACTTTGGGGCTAGCCTTAGGCTGCTTAAGACCCCAGGCAGACATTTTTTTTTTTTTTTTGCAGCTCTTTCCATATGTGTAATTTGATTTAGCAAAGTAGATGTGTTAGGACTACTCACATAGCCCAACTTCCAATGATCCTAAGAAATAAATACTACAGAGGCTAAGGGAGGTAATTTGATTTTTCAAGGAGCCTGTGCAGTCCTAAGATGATCCGTAGAGGCAAAATTTCTAGAGTTGTTCAGGACATTTGGGAAATGCCATGTGGGGTCCAGGTGAGAAGGTGCCCTGAAGGGAAAATATGGGAATCAGAGACCCTTGCAGACTCCACTCAAGACAGTACCGCCAGTTCTCCCCCAGTATCCAAGGCAATCTGGAAAGTTTTGAGGAAAGGCAGTCAGAGTGCAAAGACCACTAGAGTGAATGCTTGGGGGTGGGGAATTTCCCTTTTCTGGGGCAAAGAATGTTACTGATCTACTTTAAAATGTTCTTAAGAGGAATAAATTAGAAAATCCTTGTGACTTACTTAGATATTTCCTTGGAGACCATCAGCAATCAATTGATGTTAGATAGCTAATGATATCCACCCAGTATTCACAAGCTGTGCCAACTAAACCAATCTTTATATACACTCCAGTCAGGTGACTGTATTTTTATTTTCATTGGTTTATAAGTAGGTAAGCATGATTCATGATATTTGGTATAATGCTCATAAAACTTTTTCTTCTAAATAACCATGACCCTGACCTTGGAATTTTGGAATTCCCATCTGAACCTCCTTCCCTTATTCCGAAGAGTAGGAAATAAAAAGGCAAGACATGAAAGTCAATAATTTTGTGCTGCTAAGAAGTAGATGGTTGCCAACAGAATGGGAAAAAATTTTTATAATCTATGCATCTGACAAAGGGCTAATAACCAGAATCTACAAATAACTTAAACAAATTTATAAGAAAAATCAACCCCATCAAAAAGTGGGCAAAGGATATGAACAGACACTTTTCAAAAGAAGGTAGTTATGCAGCCAACAAACGCATGGAAAAAAGCTCATCACTGGTCATTAGAGAAATGTAAATCAAAACCGCAACAAAATACCATCTCATGCAAGTTAGAATGACGATCATTAAAAAATCAGTAGACAACAGATACTAGAGAGGATGTGGAAAAATAGGAACACTTTTACACTGTTGGTGGGAGTGTAAATTAGTTCAGCCATTGCGGAAGACAGTCTGGCGATTCCTCAAGAATCTAGAACTAGAAATACCATTTGACCCAGCAATCCCATTATTGGGTATATGCCCAAAGGATCATAAAACATTAATGTATAAAGAAACATGCATACGTATGTTTATTGTGGTAATGTTTACAATAGCAAAGACTTGAAACCAACCCAAAGGCCCATTAATGATAGACTACATAAAGAAAATGTGGCATGTATACACCATGAAGTACTATGCAGCCATAAAAAGGATGAGTTCATGTCCTTTGCAGGGACATGGATGAAACTGGAAATCATCATTCTCAGCAAACTGACACAAAGCCAGAAAACCAAATACCACATGTTCTCACTCATAAGTGGGTGTTGAACAATGAGAACACATGGACACAGGGAGGGGAACATCATACATTGGGGCCTGTTGGGGGCCAAGGATGCTAGAGGGGAGAGAGCAGAGGGTGGGGAAGTTGGGGATGGATAGTATTAGGAGAAATACCTAATGTAGATGATGAGGAGATGGATGCAGCAAACTACCATGCCATGGGTATAGCTAAGTAACAAACCTGCATGATCTGCACATGTACCCCAGAACTTAAAGTATGATAACAGTAAAGAAGAAGCAGATGGTTGCATTTAGGTGGTCTAAAGTTACATAGTGGTGTTTGGCAAAACATATATCCCCTTTGCAGCTCAAGCCCTTTATTTTGAATAAATTGCTGTAAGTATAAATGAGTCTTTCACATTGTGATGGTGCACTCTCACATGGTTCTTTCTTGTCTTTGCAGATCCCCCAGATTAGTTACGCATCAACGGCACCCGAGCTAAGTGATGACCGGCGCTATGACTTCTTCTCTCGCGTGGTGCCGCCCGATTCCTTCCAAGCCCAGGCCATGGTAGACATTGTAAAGGCCCTTGGCTGGAATTATGTGTCTACTCTCGCATCCGAAGGAAGTTATGGAGAGAAAGGTGTGGAGTCCTTCACGCAGATTTCCAAAGAGGCAGGTAGGATGAGATTGTTCTGATCAAGTTGGCTCTCTTCACATGTCTGTGGCTTGTAGAGTTCTCTTCAGGCTTTATTGAATAAGCAGTACAGATTCACATTCCCAGAGTCCTGTGAAGTACACCTGTAATGTCTTCATTTGTAAGAATTGGGTTTTTTTTTTAAGAGATTTCGAAATTGAGAAACTGAGATCCCTTGAGTACTAATAGAATAAATGAAGAAATTACATACTAAAGTTAACATCTTACTTCTGCAAAATTGGTGATAGGGTGGATTCTAGCCTGTGTATGAAAACATGGGAAAATGTGGCTGGATGTGCTTCCCCCATGGAAACTTTTCTCTCTGCCTCTTTCCAAAATGGAGGGAATCATTTAGAATTATGTGAATGCAATCACAGTGCCGCTTTGATTCGAAGAAGACCTGGAATTCCTCTGAATGACTTGGCCAAAACAAAAGTAAATAAATTGTCCAGGCAGTAGAATGTATTTAGACAAACAGTCTTTCAAACTTCAGATTATTTTGAGACAGTTCTCTTTAGCAGCACTTGGAGAAGATTCTCTTATGTCTGTTTATTTAGCTCAGATTGGAAGTAATGGGTTCAAATATTTGGCCAGCTGCCTTCCACTGGGCAGATTTTTAAAAAGGAGACAAAATTCTCACACTTAGAAACTGACAATAGCTATTCAGGTTTCCCCATATGGATGTATTAGATATGGTAAATACATACAAATATGCATGCTTAGATATTCCCATACAGTTCTTATGTTAAAATTGCGTGCTCAGTGTTTGTAAGCATTTCATGCAATTTAAATTGTTATTTACCAGTACAGTTTACTGACCGTGAAAGCAAACAAACAAGCAAAGCAATAGAAAGAGAGTTCCATGTTATAAGGAAAGATGTCATAAATTCTGAAAATGTAGCTTCAAGTATTTGACTGTCAGACTACAGATATTCTCAGACGTATATAATGCTTCCAGACATGGATGATGCTAAAAGAAAGGAGCTACGGCTATTTTATAAATTCCATGTTTTGTTGTGCGCGTGACAGAGTCTTCCTCTGTCACTCAGGCTGGAGTACAGTGTTGTGATCTTGGCTCACTGCAACCTGTACCTCCCGGGTTCAAGCGATTCTCCTTCCTCAGCCTCCTGAGTAGCTGGAACTGCAGAAAAGAAGGCGAGGAAAAATGAGAGTTTTGTCTCATTTTTCAGAGTTTCTAAGTGTGAGAATTTTGTCTCATTTTTGTATTTTTAGTAGAGATGAGGTTTCACCATGTTGGCCAGGATGGTCTCCATTTCTTGACCTCATGATCCACCTGCCTTGGCCTCCCAAAGTGCTGGGATTACAGGAGTGAGCCACTGTGCCTGGCCAATCCCATGTTTTCAATTCAGTGCATCATTAGCTGTAATTTCAGAACTTCACAAGAGATCTGTGATATTCTCATACTCTTCCTTCTGACTTAACACAGCTGACTAGATAGCTTCTAATAATTGTCAAGTCTTGTCCTGACCAGCAATTCTAGGTTCAAATGCAGCACTCACAAAAATTTCTTTTGTTTTGTTGATTTGGTCTTACATTTCTAGTGTCTTCTCCCATAGCACTTATCACAGGTTAGTATAATTTTTTATTTGTTGGTTGGTTTTTTTCTATATAATCATCATGACTATAGAAGACCATGTCTGTCTCATTTTCTACTATGGCCCCAGGTGCTACATTCTTAAGGGAAAAATTTATGCAGTAACTCAGAAACTTTCTGATTAGGAAAGAAGTCTTAACTCTGGCCTCGTGGCATTCTGTGATTTATAGGACCCATTAACGGTTGACTTCATAAATCCCCAAAGAGGTATCTAATCATTTTTGATGACTATGTTTTTATTTCTTTCTTTGTTTTTCTGAATCCTATGTTGATCAAACTAAGGCTGGAGGCTGACTTTGAAAAATATCTAAAATATCAGGATAGAATAAAATAGATAAAATATGATGAAAATATGGGTAAAATAATAAGGCAAAGCTTAGATATAAAGGACAGATGCCATTTTGCACTATATAATTGTTAAAAGTGATCCTCAAATTTTACACTAAACTTTTATGTCTTTATTTTATTTTTTATATATATTTTATTGCATTTTACGTTCTGGGGTACATGTAAAGAACATGCAGGATTGTTGCATAGGTACATACATGGCAATGTGGTTTGCAACCTCCATCCCCATCACCTATATCTGGCATTTCTCCCCATGTTATCCCTCCCCAACTCCCCACCCCCCACTGTCTCTCCGCTAGTCTGCCCCCACAGACCTCCGTGTGTGATGCTCCCCTCCCTGTGTCCATGTGTTCTCATGGTTCAACACCTGCCTATGAGTGAGAACATGCAGTGCTTGATTCTCTGTTCCTGTGTCAGTTTGCTGAGAATGATGGTTTCCAGGTTCATCCATGTCTTTTAACTGGATGAAGCGAAGGCAAAACAGTGCTCATTCTGTTACAAGATTTACAGTGTTCATGAGGTAAAAATCGAGTTGATGATTCTGTAAAGTACAGCTTTCCTTGCCTTGGGATGAAGAAAAATGTTTGCTCTGGGTCTGTATAAAAAACTATATTCTATAGACTGGTCAATGGTGACTTTCATATGGTTATTTATTCCTGGTGTCATTTGGTAGAAACTTAAGACATTAATATCTGAGTTTGCTATTACATATAATGACTCTGCAAAAAGGAAAAGCTGTTATATGATCTGACCTCTCCAGCTTATATTTTTGGCTAATCCTACGCCAACTAAAAAATAAGAATTCTATCAGTGGCAGCCACTTTGAATGTAATCTTCCCATCCTAGAGCCTTTCCCCTTGAGGATGGGAGTAGCTAAAAAGCCAGCTGGTGCTGCAGAAATGCAACGAAACAGTGAACATTTAAGTGATGCCTTTAAGATTAATACCTTTTCAAGGTATTAATAATAAGTATTATGGTATTTGGTATGTATTTATAATAAGCATTTAATAAGTACTCTTTTGTACATATTATAGCATTTGATATGTTTGATAATAAGTTTAATAAGTATTATATGTATTATGGTATTTGGTACATACTTATAAGATTCATCAGAACTATATCACATGTGCAAGTGATTTAGATGCATTAACATATATGCTTAGCAAACATCCCTTCTTTTAGAGGAAAGAAGGAGAGGAAATTAGTTTAAATGGTGTGGAGTAAGTCTGCTCAGTTTTGGCATGGCCTAGAGAAAACATGAACTACATTCAGTGAGTTTCATTTCTGTGGGCCTCTTATGATGCCTGTATCTTGCTGCTGCAAAGCTGATTCTGGTATTTAAAGACACACATCCCTTGACCTCTAAAAATAATCCATCTCCTTCCTCTGATATTCAATTGAAGAAAAAATTGAACATGAAAATAAAAGAAAAACTTATCTATTGGAATTTCTGGGCAGTATACATGGTTAGGGAATTCTCCAGGGTAATTTTAAATGTTCACTTTTTCTTTACCTGCAGTCTCAAAAAACCCTCAAAAAAGTTACAAACCCACTGTGTATGGGTAGGTGAGGTGACGTGGCACAAACGTAAGTAAGCATACCGGTTATGGTGTCAGAAAAATTGGATTTGAATAATGGACTCCAGCATTTTCTATTTTAACAATTTTGACACATGATTTAACTTTTCAAGCCTGAACTTCCTCACAGAAAGAATGAAATTAATGATTTCTGCTTCACCAGTTTGGTGGAATATATAAAATGATGCATGAGGAAGCATTTAATACCAAATAATATCTGATTACAGTGCATCACACTGGGTCCCTATATATAAGTAGAGTTGGTTGAATCTGAAAACTTTGAAAGTAACTTGAGTAATAGATGTTATCCGCCTTGAGTTGTAATTAGAGGGTTATTTTTAAGCTGTGGTTATTCTTATTAACATGCTCCTACCATGTAAGATGGATAAGAAGAAAAGGAAGTGAGCTATTTGTATTGTCCTATGTTTGTAGAATATGTGTATGTATATATGTGTGTGTGAGAGAGAGAGACAGAGAGCAAGAGTGAGAGAGAGAGAGAGAGAAAAAAAGAGAGAAAGGGTGCATAGACTCAATGACGTTGTTTCTGTGTCCCACTGGTAGCTTGGAAGGATTTATCTGCATTCTTTCTGAACAGCTTGACTTTGAAGATTGTGATTCTTTTCCTCCTCACCCTTTTAGAATGCTTTAGCTTCAAAATTTATTTTAGACTTAAATCCTGAGGGAGAGGCTACTTTTACACCAGAGCCTAAAGCGTCTCCACCACGTACACAGTCACAGTGCACGGATGAGTGCCTCTTCATTATTTTCTGATAGAACAAATCAAGACAATGATGTCAGAGAAAAGAAGGCATCCTTTAACAGAGGCCATGTAATTGGTTTAAAACATGGAAGTCTAGGCACATTCTCTCTAAGCTGTCAAAGAAAACCTCAATAATTATTCTTTCAAGTATAGTCCTGGCAGATTTAAATATGCATGGATGCTGTTCCTAGTTGAACTTTCAAAGAGAACTGTAACATGATTTTCTCAGATGATGAGAGCTTGTAAAATAGTTATATTTGCATAAATTGCCCTATTTATTTGAATGAATGCACATGCAATAGCAACAAAGACAATTTATTTCTTAATATTGCAGGGAGTGAGAGAAAATCCACTCTCAATGTGCTTTAAAATTCAGGTAGACATAAATGACCTAAATTAGACATTAAAAACTTCTTTAAGTGAGGGTCAAGGTAAATCTCTGTGATAGCATGTGGCATTAATAAGTTCCAGATCCTTTTAACCAAATCTGATTCAAGCTCTATAAGACTAAGGACTACATATATGACTTTTACTCAGGAAAATCTCATAGACACTGCTTCACAATACAGCACAAATAATAACATTTGTTACTGCTATGCTACCATCATACATGTCGACTTCTCAAAGCTTAACAAGAATTATCCTTTTGGTGTTTCACGGTGATCACTTAACATAGTTGTATTTCAATTGTTCTTATAAAGTAGTTATTATTATTCAGATAAACTCTAGAATTTGTTTTTAATGAATATTTCATCATAATCTAGAATATTCTTTCCTAGAATACTTAGAGGAAGATTTGATTAACTGTTATTAACTATTATTTAGCCTTCAGTTTTTAGACCTCAAGCGCTACTAAAAATACAAAAAACTTAGCCAGGCATAGTGGCACATGCCTGTAATTCCAGCTACTGGGGAGGCTGAGGCAGGAGAACAGCTTAAACCCAGGAAGCGGAGGCTGCAGTGAGCCAAGATTGTGCCACTGCACTCCATCCAGCCTGAGCAACAGAGCAAGACTCCATCTAAAAAAAAAAAAAAAAAAAAAAACAGAGCTAGATGGATTTGCTTACTATGGGATTTTGCCTACTATGGAATTTTGGAGCACTCTATGCTCTCCTTCACAGTTGCAGTCTTCTATCTTGTTGTGTGCATTGCCCTTCGCCAGTCTATGCAACTTACTGTAAGCTTCAGGAGAGCAAGGACATTGTCCTGTGTTTCTATTATCTAAGATAATTATTAGTACATAGAAGGCATTCAATGCTTATTTCTTAATGGTAGGAAGAATTGTATTTTTCCCCTTTGCTCTTAAGGAACAAAGGAAACATGTAGAGAAAGACCTTACAATGTGTAATTTTGCTAGAAGGCCATAAAATATTATATCCCAGGTCTATTTTCTGTGGTTTATCACAGTTGCTTTCACTCTGAATCTACACCATTATTTCCTCTCAACATTCCTATATAAAACTGACAGCACCATGGTGCAACCAGGCTGTAATTCCTAACACCACCAACTATATTGAATTCAAGCATTCTGTTTTCTTTTCCTTTCTAGGTCATGGTGATTATGGAAAACTGACACATTTTAAAAACTAGGTGGATTGTTTTCCTAATGAGGTTTTTGATGGTTCCAGCTTAAATGTAGATATTAAACATTTGATAATTCAATTTTAAGACACAAAATTACATTCTTATAATGTCATTTATCTTTAGTTATATTTAAAATATGAACAGATACTTTTCAAAAGAAGACATTTATACAGTCAACAAACCTGAAAAAAAGCTCATCATCACTTGTCATTAGAGAAATGCAAATCAAAGCCACATTGAGATACCATCTCATGCCAATTAGAATGGCAATCGATAAAAAATCAGGAGACAACAGATGATGGAGAGGATGTGGAGAAACAGGAATGCTTTTACTGTTGGTGAGAGTGTAAATTAGTTCAACCATTGTGGAAGACAGTGTGGAGATTCCTCAAGGATTTAGAACTGGAAATACCATTTGACCCAGCAATCCCATTACTGGTTGTATATCCAAAGGATTATAAATCATTATATTATAAAGACACATGCACACATATGTTTATTGAAGCACTATTCACAATAGCAAAGACTTGGAACCAACCCAAATGCCAATAAGCGATAGACTGGATAAAGAAAATATGGCACATTATATACATGGAATACTATGCAGCCATAGAAAAGAATGAGTTCATGTCCTTTGAAGGGACATGGATGAAGCTGGAAACCATTATTGTCAGCAATCTAACACAAGAACAGAAAACCAAGCACTGCATGTTCTCACTCATAAGTGAGTCTTGAACGATGAGAGCACATGAACACAGAGAGGGAAACATCATACGCTAGGGCGTGCAGAATAGGGGACTAGGGGAGGGATAGCAGGGGGTGGGGGTTTGGGGAGTGATAGCATTAGGAGAAATACCTAATGTAGCTGAGGGGGTGATGGATGCAGCAAACCATCACCATGGCATGTGTATACCTATGTAACAAACCTGCATGATCTGCACATGTACCCCAGATCTTAAAGTATAATTAACAATTTTAAAAAATAAAATTAACTGTAAGTTCTTTAAGAAAGACTTTGCATTTTATTTGTTTTGGGATCCTCAGTGGTTAGCATAACATTTTAGCTGTTAACTTATGCTTTGCTTGTTAGCACCTCTTGAGTATGTCCCCTCCTCCCATCATGAGAAGGACCTCTGAGATCCACTTTATTCACCTTGATTTATAGCTGTCACCCATTCTTCCAGAATAATCCCTCCAACATAGTATCCGTTCAGCTTTTTAGATAATCTTTCTCAAACACAAATGAAGTCATTTCAGTCTCTGTTCCTTGTTTCCCCTTCCAGAGGATCAAGAAAAAGATGTTTAGCGTGAAACATGAGGTCCTTCATGACTTGGCATCTGCTTTAATCTCCAGTCTCATTCCCATATTTATCCTTTTTTCATATTCACCTTTAGCCCCCATACATGCACTCCTTACCCTACTGTACTCGATCTTCGGTGTGTTTGTGGATATCCTTTGCCTTTGCAGAGGCTCTGCTTTCTTTCTGGACTACCAGCTAACTTTATTTTTTCAAAACATGACACCTTACAGAAAGCTATCTCTTGCACAGTCTTTCTCTTTTTGAAATTCATGGTCCTCTTTTGTATTGTGATGTACACATTCATCTTTTTAAAAGCACAACATTTTTACATCTATTCCAATTAATAAATTAACACAGAATCAATGACAGTGTAAATTTGGATGAAAGAAAAGCTTTTGCATTACTGTAGAGCTAAAAAAAAAAAAAAACCACAAAAACAAAAAACAAACAAACAAACAAACAAAAAAAAAAAACCAAGCCAGATATTCATGTTCCTTGCTTCCCTTGAAGCTAGTTGTTAATTCAGTCTTAGCTAATCAGACATATCTATCATGAATGAAATAAGATCTAGGGACACAAAAAGACTGGGGTGATGGAAAACCCATTTCATTGACAGTAACAACAGTAGCAGTAAGTTCCATTTGTCACGGATAGATGTGGTATCCAGAGTCTGATGGCTGCAGTACAACAGTCTCCAGCCTCTCTTCTAGGAGAAATTATAGCAGTGCCCAGTCAGGTGGGTTCTGTGGATTTTATTTATTTATTTATTTTGGCTTCGATTCTGGCAACTGAGCCCCCTTTGTTTCTGCTTATTTTCTGATTTTGTTTCCCTGGCCTTCTGAGGGAATATGTTTATTATCCCTCATAATTTAAATTATTTTTCCACTTAATCTAGACAGAATTGACTTCTGTTGTTTGCCTTCAGTGTTCATTAATATAACCAGGGGTGTCTCTTTATGAATTCCATAATACCCTATTTAAATTGCTTCGCGGACTTTGTTGCATTTCATTGTAATCATCTGCCTAGTTACCCTCTCCCATTAGAGAGTAAAATTCTTGAGGCTATCCTGTATGTTGCATTTGACATTCAACACTTGATACCCAAAGCAGTGCCTAACACAGACTAGGTTCAATAAATGCGTGTTGAATTTAAAAATAATATGTTAGTGATACAAGTGTTGATGTCTTTGAAGCTATGTGAGTACAGTAAAGCTGTTGAAAGTTTTTCTAAATTGAATTTTCTGAAATGATCATTGATCTGCTCTGATTAATTTTATAGGAGGGAAAAATGGGATAGGAAATCTGATGGTAGGACTTGCATTTATGCAATATGTATTTTGAATACCTTCTTTTTGGTAGGTATTATTTCAGTATAATATTGACAAATAATAATTATATTAGTAACAACAATAGGACAAAAAAAACCCTCTGTCTTCAAAGAGTAGAAATATAGAATTAGAGCAATGAACACAGCCTGGTTAGGGCATACTACAAAGAAGACTCTGAAAGAAGGTAGATCTTAACTAAGTCCCAAAGGTAAGTAGATGTTAACCAGACAAAGCTATCCTAAAGAGTTTTGTAGATGACATGCAATGAAGAGAGAACCATGTTAAAAGTCCAAAATAAAGTTGCTTGATATTATTTGAATACTTGAATATTATAAGAGAAATACTATTGCTTTGAAAAATTGTGTGACTTTTGAATTAATAGGATAAAAAATTTTTTTCCAATCAATGTGATAATCATTCCAAAAAATTTTTTGGCTTTTGAACAAAGAACATCGGGTTCTGGCTCTAATGCCTCAATAACTCACTGGGAGCTAGCATATTCTTTCTCTGGGTTGGAAAGTCATCACATATTAATTGGGAAAACTAGTCTTTCTTGGGTCAGACAATTCTCAGATGTGTATCTTCCTAATTACAAAGGATGGGTTTCTCCCAGGCTGTGGATTGTCATTGTTGCTGTCGGCTAGAAATACATGGTGACAGAGCATTTTTGCTGCATGAGAAAATAGGCAGTGAAAAATCATATCTCAGCAATTCCTTCTCATTTCTTCTGCCTGCCATTGTTGCACTTGATAAATTCTAGGGGATTCGAAAGGAGCTGAAGGTGAAGTGAACTCTTCCTTTGCTTGCCTATTTAGAAATGGCTGCCACAGGATGCCTGTGCTAAGGAGAAAAAGGTGATTGGATTCTGGCAGGGTGGTTATAGATGCAGCGTAAAGAAACATAGCTCATGTTTACATAGAGGGGTAGAGGTTTAAATATGGAGAATTTTATTGAGCAATGGAATTTCCTGATTAATACGCTGAGAGGAAAGAGCATTATTGTTCTGTGACAGCTTACATTGGGGAGTAGCCACACTTTTGTAATAATAGTATAATCAGTAAACTTTAGGAGCAAAACATTTAGTCTTCCCTATTTAACAAACCTACATTCAGCCTTCAAGGTGAAGCTTTTTCTTCCTAGTCTTCACAAAAATGTTCCTTGAAAGAGATTCCTACTTCTGTATCTCATAGGTTTTGATAGGTGTCAGCAAGAGAGAGAAATTTCAGTAGAAAAATTTTATATGTATATTGGAAGGATATTCATTAGTTTATAGTATGGGAGGAAAGTACCAAGAAAAAGTTTCAAGGATAGCCAGCTCTAGGGTAGCTAAACATGTCAGAGTAGCAAGTTACCTAAATGATTAGTGTCATTGCTAAACCCTACCATATTCAATATGTCCTCCATTCATATCATGGTGGAGGACCATTCATATCAAATTTCAATATCTCATGAGAAAAAGTGAACTAGTGACTCATGGCACTTGCCTATGTTTGGGTTGTGAAAAAATAGGACACACTGATTTTGAGTCTCTCCAAGGTCATACAAAATAGGGAAAATGTATTTCCCAATGTAATTTCAGTGTTGTAACCAAAAACGGGGTAGTCACAGTGTGAAAAACATGCTATCTTTTTGGTTGTCCTTACCAAAGTTTCCCCACTGTTCCACCCCCACCCCTGGAATAGACAGGTAAAAAGGAATGAGCTTGAATTGTGGCCACACACACAAAATGCAGTATTCATTAAAACAGAGGCACAAAAATGGGCATTGGAATTAGTCACATGGAGAGTTCTGAAAAACAAGTCGATACTCCAAGAAACATTAAATTAATAAATGGTTGCTTGCAAAATATCTATTTATTGGACTTCAACTGCTTCCTATATTGTTTTGTATTTTGAACAACCTGATATGTATAAATGCAGCCTCTTTGAGACCTGCACAAAGGGATCTGCTTTCCTTTAATTTGGCAAATGGATACCTGCTGTTAAATTTTTCAAGAGATTATAGAAAATTCTACAAAGCTCCACATCAATTTCATTAGCACTTTTAGTCAAACTGAAGGGGAGCAGATGATAAACATATCTGACAGTAATAGCAGCCATCCCAAACACACTGCATTGACTGACTTTGAAATACTTTGACCTTATGTAGCTCCAAATTTGTCTATTCCCAATTATTCATAATGTCCGTTACTCTTTTGCCCAGAGGACTTAAAAGCGAGCACTTAAACCATATTGTCAGTAATTACTGGACAGTATTATTCCAATGCATTACCATTTTGCAGTTGGCATTAGTTGTCAAACAAGCTCTTGTTTAAATAGGCAATTGTCAAGTATCATTACACTCTAAAAGCAATGATATTAGGGTGTGCCTTGGGAGACTAGTGTGTAGGTTGTGAGAAGACAGAAGAGCCACAGAAGTTTCTAGTAGGATACCAAGTATTAGTTGTGAAACATAAATCACGGGGGTAGAGTCACAATCACAGGATGGTAAGTATGGGGGGAAAGCCATGGGGCAGAGTACAGTCAGGAGAGGATGGCTCTGGTAATCAACTGCGTTATGTGTTTTCTTTAGATTTTAATATTATCTAGAATATCCCTTTAATATTACTGAACAAAAGTTTCCATTTCCTCATGCAATATGGGTAAAGTTAGATGGAGCTTATTTTCTCTGAACAAATTCACTCAGCCTAAGATGACTGCATTCAGGTAGAGTAATGGCTTTGGGTGGTAACCGGATCAATAACATAGTTCTGTTGAGCTGTCTGAGTCCTACTTTGACTGGCTTTTGACTGATAATTATTATTTGCTCCTTGGCTATGTTCACTTCCTTCACAGGGAGAATGCATTCCCATATCTATTATGTGAAAACATAAAAACTTGTTTACAGTTGACTGTGTACAAAAAACAACTTCAGCCTTGAAGTCAGCCTCCTAAGTGTAAACTGCATGGATTAGTTCACAGTGAAATAATGAGGACCTGCCTTTTTATACCATTTCCTTGTCTTATGCTCCAGAAGGGAGGAAGTGGTACCATGTATCACGACAATAAAAGTTCTAGTTATTTTGGAAGTTCTTTTTAATCTGTGTGAGATTTTTTAAATAGCTGTTTTTACTTGTTTAGTCTTTATAGGATATTCAAATCACCTTTTCAAAACATTTTTGAGAATTAGCCTCTCCCCGAAAAGTGTAAGTGAGATAGACCAACATGGGGTACTTAAGTGGAAAAAAAAAATCAGACTTCTTTGAAAGATTATTAGGCAATGCAAAAAAATTGAGGAAGATGTAAGGAATCAGGAAGCTCAGAATGGACAGGAAAAGAGGCTACTGTAGTGACCCAAACCAGAAGATGATGGACTGTGTCTTCAGGGCACCACCAGAGGGATGAGTCAGCTCCAGCTCCACTGAGACCTTCAGTTCTGGGCTTTAAACTCAGCAAAAGTAAGAAAGCACCCCATTGTCTGCTATTGATCATTTGGTCATCCCTTGGCTACAGGAACATGGGATGGTTGACTGACAATTTCGTAAGATGTTTATTGTGGCTATCGCAGGATAAATATAGGATCTTGATACTCAAAGGGTAAATAGTAAGGGAGACATGATAAACATACTGGATGAAGTGTGATAAAATAGATTTTCTTCCCTGTTCTTGTAGTACACATTTGGGAAAAAAAATTAATAGTGATATAATTTTTTCTAGTTAAAGTAGTTCTGTTAAAATTTTCAAATTTGAAAGGAAGGGTTTTTTTCTTTTTTTCTTTTTCCTCTAAATAGATCTTCAAAAGAAACCATCACAACTTTAACTACATGTAGCGGATTTTTCAAACTACTAGGTTTCTAAAAAGATAGAAAATGTAATTTTCCAAGATTTACATTTGTGATATGGTTGAGAGTAATCCATTAGCTCTAACCCAATGCATGACTTGGGATACAAGGAATGAGTAGGGGGATGTTTTGTTTCTGCTACTGGAAAATCCCACAGTTTCTGAGCCCTCAGTGATTAAGGGTCAACAGAAGCTTTTTTTTTTTTTTTTTTTTTGCATGATAAGAATGGCTTTTGCTTCTTTGTGCTAGACAGTTTGTATAAAGAAATGCTACTTTATTTATTATTATTTTTTTACAATCCGCAAATTCCCCCAAACAACCTGTGGATTTTTGATAATGGAAGTAAACAAACATTCTTTGAAATGTAGAAGAGGCAGAAGACAGACCTTGTTCCTGCATTCTTCCCTGCAGGGACATGGATTTAACAAGGTAGCTGAACAATCTGTGCTGAAGCCCAGGAGAACCAAGATTCCTTGAGAAAGAAAATGACAGGGGCTCATTGCATGCTGGGATAAGGATAAGAATCTCCTGGTGGTGCTTGCCATGCAGTCTAATGAAAACTCTTTTCAAAAACTGTGTGGGAGAGCATTGCAGAAAGAAAAGTTCTTAGTAAAACTAGCTTTATAGAGCCTGCCATTTGCTGTTCAGTTGGGAAAATGCAAACTGTAGGAAGAGGAGTTATTTAACACACATCTGCATTATTTTCTGAGATGTGAGTAGGTAAAAGAATGCAAAGGATAGAACTGAAATGTAAACTTACGTAAGGATTAATATTCTGTCATAACAAGTAAGCTAACACAGAGAAAGAGGATTGAAGACCTCTGCTTTAAATGTCTTCCCTCCTCTCTCAGCTTCTGTTTGGCCATTTAGTTATTTTTCCTTTGTCTTTTATTTTTTTCTGGACAGGATAGTCTATACCCAACAAATTTTGCATCTCTACAGGCTTGTAGTTAAGCAGTTTCCTCTGCTTAGACATCCCCTCTGAAACACAAATCCCTGGTAAACCCTCCCCTTAGTGAAGTTTCTCTAATATGTCCTCTTCTCCTCACTCTCTGTAGTGTTCCTGCCATCAATGCATATATGCATGGCCACATATTTAATTTTGTCACTGTTATATGAAAGATTATACACTCCTTCAGAGTAACTACAGATATTAAAAATAGGGAAGATGAACTAAATATTATTGGGCATCTCTCCCAGTCCAGGTGCCAATCAAAGCTTATAACACAGTCCCATGGAAATATTAAATACTAAATAAACATTTGTTGATTCAGTAAAATTCTGGCATCTCCAGTCCATAAATCTACTTGCCTTTTTAATTTAAACTTTATTGTAAATCTTACCTCTCTAGAGAGTCTTTTATCCTACTTGTGTTATATTCGAGACAAACTGCTATGGTAATCTGGTAGAGAAACATATATTCCCTCATTCCTTAAAGGTAGTTTAGCTACAAGGTTTTGACAGATTACAAAATGTACATAATGTTAATGCTAGGTTTCAGATTGCAATAGTAGTTGTTTTCTTGTTGTCAGTGCTGTTGAGTTTAAGTAAGATCTAATGTAATTATGTTTTAAAATTGAAGCTTGCACTAATTCCACCCATATAGTAAAGGATTTTTTTAAATGTATTCAATACATGAAGTAGATTTTTATAGATTAGTTATGTGTGTGTGAGAAAAAGTGACATTAAAATAGAGAGATGAGACATTGTTTAAACCAAAACATTAAAGAAATGTTGATTTTATTGAATTGAGAGATGAATAATGAGTATTTTCCCCTAAATTATAAGGAACTATGTTAACATGAAATACAATAAAACACTAAGATTCAGGTGAAATGTATTTTCTGTAGGACAGGAATATTACCTGGCTCAACATCAATTTGCTTTATTTAGCGTTTGCAGCATTCAAGGACTAAGTTCATCAGACAGGAAACAGGGCTGAGACTAACTTCCTTATTCTTATTTTCCCCCAGAGTGAAAGGGATGAGTCTGGGAGGGACATCAAGCTTCATTCTATGTTTTATGGAGAAAGACAGAGATTACTAGCAGGAGATGGATAGATGTTTAATACCTGTTATTCATTCTTCCCACCTTCCCTCTCTTTCATTTTTCATTCCATTTTCATCATCTCTCTAAACATCGGCCGAACACCTGAATATGTCTATTTCCTAATGGTTGGTAGCATAATTGGAAGCCAGATATACCTAGGTTTAAATACTAGATCTACTCACATTAGAAATGTGTGAGTCACTTACCCAAATCATTTCTATTTTCTTGTTTATACTACAGAAATAAAACTAGTTTTTGAGAAATAAGTGAGATATTAATGCATGCAAATTCTTAGCATAGTACTCGTCATGGATTAAATCTATAAACATTAGCTACTGTGATGATTATTATAATGATTAATATTACCCTAATTATGTGAATATATTAGTAACAATATTAATGGTTCTTCCTTGCTCATTATTTCTATTATTCATTTATTCAACAAATATCTGTTCAGTGCCTAATGGTGTCAAGCACTATTCTAGATCCTGTGGCTGAGCAAGATAGACCTAGGCCTTGCCTGTGAATTCAGGTGAGATGAACAGAGTAAACAACCATATGGTTGTGTTTTTTAATATATACCTTAAGTTTTGGGGTACATATGCAGAACGTGCAGGTTTGTTACATAGTTATACACATGCCATGGTGGTTTGCTGCATCCATCCCCCATCATCTACATTGGGTATTTCTCCTAATGCTATCTCACCTCTAGCCGCTCACCCCCTGACAGACCCCAGTATTTGAGGTGCCCCTCCCTGTGTCCATGTATTCTCATTGTTCAACTCCCACTTGTAAGTGAGAACATGCAGTATTTGTTTTTCTGTTCTTATGTTAATTTGCTGAGGATGATGGTTTCCACGTCCTTTCAAAGGACATGGACTCATCCTTTTTTATGGCTGTATAGTATTCCATGGTGTATATGTGCCACATTTTCTTTATGTAGTCTATCATTGATGGGCATTTGGATTGGTTCCAAATCTTTGCTAACAAATAACCATATAGTTTTAGGTACATATCTGTGCCCAATAAAGACATTTCATTTATGTTGCTTACATTATACTGGCAGATCTAGATGGCTTAGAAACAGGGTGAATGGAACTGAGATGGCAACAAGCATTTGATGATATGGCCAATGTAATGCCAGTAGAGCTTGCTAATTACTTGGCTGCAGAGGTTGAAGGAGATGCGTAGATTAAGGTTGGAAACAACGAATTGGATGGTGATGATTGTTACTAATGAGCAGATTTGAAGAATCCGGTAGGGATCAAGAGTCCTATTTTAGACTTGTAAAGCTTGAAATGCCTATAGTATATCCAAGTGAATCAGTTGAGTAGGTAGTTAGATGTGTAAATCTAGAGTTAAGAGGGGAAGTCCACAATAGAGACCTAAATTTGAGATCTGTGACATAAATGCTGTGAGATGGGATGCAGTCACTTCATTGGAGAAGATTCCCGGGGACTGAGCGAACAGAGCATGTCAAATTCGCAAGTTGGTGATAGATCTAGTAAGATGAACTAAGGCGTGCCTGAAGAGGTAGAAAGAAAACCAGGAGTTAAGGCGTCCCAGAGACCAGGTAAAAAAGTGTTTAAAAGAGCAAGGAAGATGAAAGTCCAGTGAGGCCTGAGAACTAATTATTGAGTTTTGCAACATGAAGATGATCAGTGGCTTTGAAAGATGATTTTAGGTGGAATATCAAGACCAAAACCTCAGTAGAATAGGCTTAAGAAAGCATGGGAGGTGAGATATTGGGCATAGTGAATAGATAATTTAATAGGAGAAATACTAATAGAGATAAGAGAAATAGAACTGTCAAGAGGTGTGAGGGGTTTAAAAAGGCAATTTGGGGATGTTTGTTTTTACATCTACTTCCTATTCTCCCATTACTCTCATTTTTCATCTTCTCACTCTCCTAATTTTTCTTTTCTTTTCCTCTTTCTTTCTTTTCCTCTTTCTTTCTTTCTTTCTTTCTTTCTTTCTTTCTTTCTTTCTTTCTTTCTTTCTTTCTTTCTTTCTTTCCCTTTCTTCCTTCCTTCCTTCCTTCCTTCCTTCCTTCCTTCCTTCCC
>NW_022436963.1:33205477-33253602 GCF_009761245.1 Sapajus apella
TTCTTTCTTTCTTTTTTTGGAGACGGAGTCTCACTCTGTCACATAGGCTGGAGTACAGTGATATGATCTCAACTCATGGCAACATTCCACCTCTCAGGTTCAGGTGATTCTACTGCCTTAGCCTCCTGAGTAGCTGAGATCACAGGAGTGTACCACGGCACCTGGCTAATTTTTGTATTTTAGTAGAGACAGGGTTTCGCCGTGTTGGCCGTGCTGGTTTTGAATTCCTAACCTCAGTGATCTTCTACCTCAGCCTCTCAAAGTGCTGGGACTACAGGCATGAACCACTGTGCCCAGTCTTCTCTTCTAATTTTTTCTACTCCTTTCATGCCTATTCTTCATCTTTCTCCACTTCCAAACTTCTGTTGCTCTGGACTATATCAGACTAAGGATTACAAACATGAAAAGACTCAGGACCGTCTCTCACAGAGCTTGTTGTCCAGAGGCAGGCTATGTGAATGGCATGACAGCATATTGTGCTTTAGAACTCACAGAAGTATCAGAAGAGGTAGCCAGACAGGGCCCTCAAATGGCACCCAGGGTGTTTGTCTGAGTGAACTCTGGGGAATGCTAGCTTCCTGATACCAATTCAATGGAAATGGGAAAGAGTCTTGCTCAGTGTAACCAGAAGCGCTGCCTTTCTCTTGAAGAAAACAGATGCACAATCCAAGAAAGAGAGAAATTTTTATTGATTCATTCACCAAGTACATTGTGAGTACCTACTCTGTGCTCATCACAGCTAGGGGTTTTGAGTAATCAATAGTGAATAGTTTGCTTCCTCATGGAGTTTATACTAACAGGCAAAGACAATAAACAATAAGTAAATAAAGCAGGTTAAAGGGAGACAGGAGAAGTGCTGTGTGTTTGATGTTAATTTAGAGAGGATGGTCGGAAACATCTCTTTGAGGAGGGTATATTTGAACAAAGAGATGAATGAAATGAGGAGCTGAACTATGTAAAGAACTGGGAGAAATTATTCCAGAAAGAAGAAAAAGCAATGTTCCAAAACCTTGATGTAAGAATGTCTTGTTACTTTCAAAGAAAGTATCCCATTATGCGGAATGATGTAGTTAAAGTCATGCCTATACCCCATTCTTTAAAAAGTTTCTTTAATCTCTTTTTAAAATATTTATTGAATCTTTGAAAGCTAATGCTAATTCCTGAGATACTAGTCTAACCACATTTCCAGTGTCTGACACCTTGGCATCATCCCTATCAGAGAACTTTTTTAAAGCCTTTGTGATAAACATGCAAGTGGCCATCTCACAGATTATTCCATCCATGGTTTCCATGTTTATCAAAAATTAAAATCATAGCCATGCACAGTGGCTCACACCTGTAATCCCAGCCCTTTGGGAGGCCAAGGTAGGCAGAATACTTGAGGCCAGGAGTTCCAGACCAGCATGGCCAACATGGTAAAACCCCTGTCACTACTAAAAATACAAAAATTAGCCCGGTGTGGTGGCATGGGCCTGTAGTATCAGCTACTTGGGAGACTGAGGCATGCCACACTTGAACTGGTGTGGCGGAGGTTGCAGTGAGCCAAGATCACACCACTGCACTCCAGCCTGAGCAACAGAGTGAGACTCCCTCTCAAAATATTAAAACAAAATAAAATCACAACCTAGAGTCTAACTTAGCCTATTTTTATCTCTGGATACTTGCATTGATGAAGGAACAAAGAATGCTAAGACTTCTCAAAGTTGCGCTTCGTCATAGTTGTTATTCATACCCGGAACCCTCTGTTCCATGTGACATCCCCACTATGTCTCCAACTTCACCATTAACTTGGAGTCACATTCACCTCTCCCTTTCAAGCCCAGTGAGTGGCTGGATTATCTTGTCTTTTTTTCACTGATGCTGCCATTAAGAATCAGACAATATTTTCTGGCTGTAAGTAACAGAAACCAACTAATTTAAATATAACGTAATGAACTGAAAATTAAAAGAGTGGAGTAGCTGAAAAGAATCAGATAGCTCCTGAAAGTTTTAGTAAGTCACTCACTTCCTGCAGACCCTGCATTCAGGATGAATACATTTAAGCATTTCTTCAGTTCTTGTAATGATTGACTCAAAGGCAGAGTCTAAGAGAGAAGATCTAGTTAGGTCCACCAGATCCCTTGCTCATCTCTGGGTGAGACCAATGTAATACATGATCAAGCTGAGAACAGAAAATGAAAAGGAGTCTTCAGGAGTTCATATGGCTTCCATAGTGGAAAGATTGACATCTGTGTTTACTGCACAGCAGTACTGTACATTTCACCATGAAGAGAGCAGAATGCTACGAGATGCAGAATGAATCCAGAAAGCCACACGTAACTGATACCCACTTTAGACTTTTATTATTCCTCACTTGAGATATTGCGGGAGCATTTTCCAAGCTTGTCTGTTTTCACCCTTCCTAACTTCTTCACCATCCACAACTCTGTTTCTGATGAAGCACCCCATGGCACATGCCAGCATTTCTTCTGTAGGCACCTTCAATTATCTCAGAATTAAGTGTACAGTACAGGACAATCTCAAGCCAGATTTGCTCATGCAAGGCCAGCCTCTCGCACCCTGATGGGCTATGTATGATATGGGAAGAAAAAATAGGAGAAAAATTAAACTATCAGAGTAATTTAGAATAAAATGTTTATTACCTCGTGTCTATTCACTTTACTATTTGAAAATATATTTTATGCATATTTTTAGTTGTGTCAGGTTTGGTTTAAATGTTTGGTTCAACTTCTGTATGGTTTTCTCCTTTCTGTTAGAAAAGAAGAAAAATTTCCACTAACAAAAAGTAACTTTGGTATTGCCATATGTATTGAATAATTCCAATAGTGTACATTAGCCAATTCAATATCTATAGAGCTAATCAAAATACTAGGACTTAAATACTTACTATCATAACATTAGGGAAAAAATATTATCTAGGACAGGTTTCTTTCTTCCGGAGATTTTATTTGAAAACATTTACCATTTAACCATATATTGTTGATGCACTTATTTAAAGCTCTGTTTGCATGTTTATAATTTCAGTTGTACTATCAGAGTTTCAACATTTACATTCTAATGCCAATACTTGTATTATTTAGTTGGCATTGACAATTAATTTTTTATTCTCAACAAATTAGTTCAGCAATTGCAAATTAAATTTTGCTTTTAAAGTAGTTTTAAATTCTCAAGTACCTGGAAATGTATTCCTTCTTTAATGTAAAGAGAAAAACTTGACTTTCATCAATATGAATGTCGTCTTTTCTTTATCTTACTATTACTTATAATATGCTATCCTGAAAGTTCATTGATTTGGCTAAGGGTTATGGTGTTAGTTTTAGAATTAAAGAAACTGGGACAGAGAGACAATGTGTAATTTTATAACTAGTAGTCTCTCCTCTTTGCACTGAGGGCAAAGTACTTGAGCTGGTATTTAAATTATGAACTTTCTTTAGGAAAAGGAGCTATTGCCAGGTTTAAATCAATGTTTTTTGAATTTCTAATAGTGGCATTTATGAATTATTTTCCCTAGTCTTATAACTGTTAACATTGTGATATTTTTCCTAACAGAAAAATCAAGTACCAAATTTAGCCGATAGGCTAAACAGGCATTTTGCATAATAGCTGTTGACCTTTTTCTGTGATAGAATTGTTTCCCTGTGTCCCAGTAAACTGAAGAATAAATAATCCACTCATTAAAATGAGATATTCTCTCTGAGATACCAAACTCATGTGAACCCTCTCTTGCCCTTCCCCAGCCAGTGCCTCCATCCCAATTGGGAGATTGTTTTGGTGTCATATAGACTGAATTTCATTCCAAAAGAGCCTGAAGTGTCAGTGATAGACCTGGGACTCAAGCCCAGAAATGTGGATGCTCAGCCTGCTGTTCTAACCACTAGACCATGTACACCAAATCTCTGCATTGTCTAAGCCAATTCCAGGGCATCTGCTTATTAACGAACAGATGTCACTTGATGGCACTGACATCCATCAGAGAAAATGATTCTGCTTGAATCAGTCCCTGGGCAGAGCAGAAGTCACCACTGTAAGCCTTGTCCCAGGATTCCTGCTTACTGCTTTATTAATAATAAATGCCTGTGTTGCCTTAGCATTTATCTGGCTTTATTAAATGACTAAAATTTGACTATTTGTGTTTAAATAAAATGTCTTGTACATCATGGCAGCCTTTGTATTTTATTATATTTCAGTTAGTTATGAAATAAGGTAAGCTTTGCCCAGCTGAATGAGATAGAAACTCATTATACCTCAAATGAGGTGATAAAAGGTAGAATAGTACTTTAATAACATAGGCAACATGGCTTTTTGTATTTTAATATTCACTGTTATATTGGTAATAGAGCTTTAAGAAAGTGATTTTGTTTTCAATCAATCAAATATTTCCTCCTCAGCACTCTAAGCAAAAATCCTATGGCAGCTTCTCTTGTTTTTATTATTGCCAAAATAAGAAACACCATCTCTAACAAGCTTAATTTGCATTAGGCATACACTGTGAGCATTCAATTTGGAAGCTTGCTAGTTTCTTATGGAACCTTTGACACAGGGTCCTTATCAGTGGGTTGTGATGATAACCTCACTTTTACTAGCCCTGCTTTAGATTGACAGTTGACCTGGGTTTCCACACATCCCTGCATGTGCCTTTGCAGAGGGCCATTTTGTAGTTAGGCAAGAGTTTTTTGCTTGCCAAATAAGAGATTAATTCTTCCTAGCTTAAGGGAAACATTGAATTTATTAAAAAGGTCTTGGCCTGTGTCAGTGTTCAAGGCAGCCTAGAACAAGTAAGCCTCAGATAATGCAAAATCAAAACACATCAGCTCCTTTAGCAGTGGGTACTTAAGAATCATCCTTCTAGGCTGCAGTCATTAAAATGGCTCAACTCCGATGATTCCAAAAGCCATTTTGTCTCTTTAAAAAAAAAAAAAGAATCCAAATTTCTGAGAAAATCGGTCCCAATTAAAGCCGGAGACTCACTCTTTCATGAGATCATGGTGGCAGTACTGAGAGAAAGGCAATCACCGTGTGCTAAGCAGTCAACCCAAGAACTGCCTCCCACATTCCACCCCTTTAGTTTCTCAGCATTTACAAGCACTGCCTTTTCATAGAAAATACTTAGCACAATGCCTGGTACTTTGCAAATGTACAATTATGTTTCCACTATTGTTTCTGTGAAAGTTAAAATAATTCCCATTGTTGAGGTTCTTTATCCCTGCTATGGACTGAACTCTTTCTCCTCTAATTTCATATGGAAATTCTTGCCCCAGTATGGTAGTATTTGAAGGAGAGGCATTTGGGAGATATTTAGGTTTAGATGAGGTCATGAAGGTGGGGACTTCCTGATGAAGTTAATTCCCTGATAACAAGAAACAGGAGAGAACTCTCTATCTTTCACCAAGGAGGTGTAGTCCGCAAACCAGGAAGAGAGTCCTCACCAGACGTTGACTCTGCCAGCACTTTGATCCTTGGCTTTCCAACCTCCAGACCTATGAGAAATAAATGTTTGTTGTTTAAGCCCTTCAGTGTATGACATTTTGTTATAGTAGCCCAAGCTAAGACACCCCGATTCAAATATATTCCTGTTAATATAATCTAAATATCCTACACAATACTAACAATTTAGCTGCCATTTTCCAAGGGAAGAAAATACATAGTTATACCCAGAGACTGCACTCAACATTCGGAAGTGTTGTTGAGTAACTGCCAAGGCTAGTCCTAGGGTAATGGCCAACTCCTTTGTGAAAGGATTTCATCTTGTTTCATTATAGGCGGACAACTCTCCAGTTTAATCACCTCTACATTACTCGTATAAAATTAAGGAAGAAAAGAATGAGAACAGACCAGAAAAAGTATCTAGATTCTTATATGTGCATGAATATGCACACATATTGTTTTTGTCTAAATGTATGTATGCATTTAGAAACTTTATAAACTGTTCATAAACCATTAAGTCAAACTTGTATTTAGCCTCCCTCACCCACCGCAGTCTATGTGTCCTTTGCTATTAATTAATATTCCAGCTGCTTCAACAGTTTTGCCTAGAATTGCTTTCATTCAAAACTTCCCAGGTTGAAATCATCTTGTCTGTATAGGGGTGCATTGTTGTCTGGAGTTTTTCCTCTCTGAAGATGGAAACAAAGGAATACCAAAAGTTTGACCCTAATTCTCATCCTGTATCACAGTGTAACCATTTTGTAGAAATATCATTTGTCCCTTTGTTGGTAAAGTTTACTGTCTTCAATCAAGAAATCTTACTATTTTCCCAGCTAATCCTGGGCAAATGAGGAGCTAAGGTAGCCAGGGGACACTCTGGTCTTCAATTCAGAGGTGCTATCATGGGACTCAAGTAAATTTTAAATTTCAAGACCACCGAAAAACACAGAAGGGCTGTGGAATAGTGGGCAACACTGTGAAAATTATATCATTGAATGAAATGTAAAATTTTATCTGAAATGGGATAAAAGAGTAGCAGATAGTGATGAAGGCAGCTAGAATCCCAGGTAAAACTATAAGTTAACTGCATCTTATGTATATTCCTTGGGGAAAGAGCTTCTTTTGTTTTCATCCCCTTATGATACAAACATGGAACACAAGGTTTGGGGGCAATAGTTTGCTTATTTTGATAAAGAGAAGAATAGAGACATTCTTTTTGCCAATAATTAAGCAATCGTACCAGCCCCATGTGTGCATTGAAGATCTATATAGAGGCAAGATATAATAGTTCCCCTAAGAAGCTCAGGAGTCTTGCAGGACGACAAACTTTTTTTTGTTTGTTTTGTTTTGAGGCAAAGTTTTGCTCTTGTTGCCCAGGCTGGCATGCAATGGTGTGATCTCCACTCACTGTAACCTCGGCATCCTGGGTTTAAGCGATGAAGACAAACATTTTTAACACTGGTTAAAATATTAAAAATAGAGGTATATCTAGGACAGTGGTTCCCAAACTTTGATCTGTGTTAAAATCACCTAAAGCACTTGCTAAAATACAGATTCCTGGGCCTCATCCATAGAGTTTCTGATTCAGTTAGTTTGAGGTAGAGCCTAGTAATTTGTTTCTCTAACTCATTCCTGGATGTTGCTGAGGCTGTTATTCTGGGGACCACACTTTGAGAGCCACTGACATAGCAACCTGTGAAGTCATGATGGAAGTGTTTTCTGTCCATCCAGAGGAAGACTGGGGAAGTGAGTGGATTGTTAGGGCTCTTTATTACAAAAAGCAGCTCTTAGCCATTTAAGTAGAATCAGAGTATATTAAATGGGTATTCAGTGATTCATGGGGAGATCGTGGAGGCCAGTTTTCCAGAAACAATCACAAAGCCATGTACAAGTGGCCTGATGGGTAAAGGGCCACCAAGACTTGAGTAAGGCATATTTGGCACAGTTTCAGAGCTGCCAGGAATACAACTTTGCTGCAGTGGTGATTGTGCCAATATTGATGCCACTTCTTAGGATGACTATCTTCCCTGAATGCCAGATCGTTTTTCACCACTCTTGGGTTTGATGTGGAGCCTTCTACTTCAGTGGTTTAATTTCAAAGCAAATTGTCATATGGTGAAATTTAGTGGGTGGATCCTTATCGCACAAATTAAATGTGAAGGAAGCTGGGGAAGTGATACTAAAAGGCTTAACATATCCTCATACATAGTAAGAATATTCAAAAAAGACTGTATGCAGGAGACGTGTCCACTGCGGGGAGATTTTACACATATGTAGGCACTTCCATTAGGAAGAAAAGGGTAAGAGAAGTCTGTCAGATTAGGAGAAGAAATGAGAAAAATATTGAGTTACAAAGGAAATACTTGATGAAACCTACATGATTCTATATGACCTGCCTACAAAATCTCTTTCCAGCCTCATCTTGCCCTTCATTTCCCCCTGTTCCTTCAACTGCAGAAGTGCAGGCCATTTTTCAAAGTATAGCATATGCAGACACAAGTCTTATGTACATGCTGCTCACCACATCTGAAGCTCTTATCCTCCTTTTTTTCTAGGTTAATTCTTAGCTCAATTTTCACCTCCTTCTCCAGACCTTCCCCTACCTTCCTCACTGCTATCACAAAGTACTGAAGCTGAAAGGCTTAGAAAACAGAAATGTATCAACTCACAGTCCTGAACTCTGGAAGTCTAAGATCAAGGTGTCTGCAGAATTGGTTCCTTCTGAGGACCAAGAGGGGAGGATCTGCTCCAGGCCTCTCTCCTTAGCTTGTAGATGGCCTTCTTCTTTTGTTTCTTCCCTTATCTTTCCTCTATGCTTATCTGTGTTTGTGCCCAAAATTCCCCCTTTTTATAAGGATATCGGGCATACTAGATTAGGGCCCAGTGTAATAATCTTATGTTAACTTAATTACCTCTCTAAAGATGCTATCTCTAAATAAGATCACATTCTGAGATATTGGGGGTTAGGACGTCAATGTATCTTTATTTGGGAGTCACAATTCAACTCACAGCTATAGATTTTACAGCACCACACACTTCCACTTTCAGAATATACTGCAGTTATAACTTTACTCTTATTTATGCAGTGATGTCTATCTGCATAAATAAATTTGGGGGGATATCTACCTCCTCCATTAAATCACTCTCTAAGACGGCAAGGTCAGCATCTTAGAAGTGCCAGTGTATGTGTGTTAAACAAACAAACAAAAGCTAAACCTTACTGCATACCTGCCTAAATTGTTTGGTCTTTGTCATGTGGGCCATGAGATGTAGAGGCATGACTTGATGAAAATTCCGATTTATAAAATGAGAACACCACCTCCTCCCTAAACATCAGCAACAAGTAAATGCCAAGTGCATCACATGCTGTTGTGTAAGGGTTATGTGCAGTCAAGAAAGCTTCACAATTTAAAGCATTCTCTCTACTGCTTCCCCTAGGAAAATAATACATCGGCAGTGAAATGAAAACAGCATGCAGTTTCACAGTGCACTTATTCTCTTGCTGCAGAAGTAGGTTTAGAATATAATCTCACTAGAAATATGTGTGTCTGTCAGCACTTATGTGGGAAAAGGACTTCCATGCTGGTATTTGAAATTGTCAGTGTGTTCCATTTCCACATACATTGTTTTAGCACAGGATTTTCAAAAATAATACAATGTAAGTAAGATATGAGCTGTTAAACACCCAAAGGATTTGCCAAAGGACTCTATGAGATGCCCTCTGGGGTTTTATATGATAGATCTCTACATTTTTTTTTAAGCAACAAAATTGAGAGCTAAGTCTGGGAGGGAGGAATTACAAAGTGATGTGGTAGACACTTAAAATTGTTAAATAAAATAGCTGGATTCACATTCCTCTAGATTTTCAAGATAAGGATGTGAACTTGATGATTTTCTAGCTACGTATCTATGACACTGTAGCCTTAAATCTGACAATAGCAATCCTAATCATTGTCCATTTTCAAGAGCTGGATTCGTCTATTTCTTTTTGCTAGAAGCTTCCCAAAGAGTGCTCACCTCTGTTAGAGCTCATCATCCCCAGGACGTCTGTGAAAGTCCATATGCAGTCTTCCACCACACATATATGTAATTATATATAAACATTACATATTTATCCCCAAAAATAGCATTATTGCACATTGTGTTAATGGCTATAAACTTAATTTCTGATGTTGAATTTTGGAAAATAACACTTTTTGAGCATTTGTTGGCAAGATAAAAAATCTTTGAAGTTCTATTCGAAAGTTGATACTTCCTTTGAAGGACTACATCCAGTGATACCATGAAGGTGAACTTTTTAAAAATGTTGAATAAGTGGTGAACTATGGATGTTTAATAGACATATATTGGCTCTCTAAAAGATGTAGATACCATGCTTTATGTCAGCCCCATTGTTAAGAATATTGTTTAGCAGAGGAGGATATATATCTATATATATAGACACACACACACATACATATATATATATATATACATACATATATATATACACACACACATATCCTTGCTATTACAATAACAATCACAAATATACGTAATTCATTGCATGTATGTGTGTGTATATATAGATATAGATATACATCTAAGTATATATATGTGTGTATTTAATCTCAGAAGAGTCTTATAGGGTAAGTATTATTAATTTCTCCATCTTCCAGATAATGACACTGATGTACAGGGACTTGTCCAAGGTCACCAAGCTAGGAAGTAACAGAGCCAGTATTTAAACACTGTCAGATAATTTGACTTCATAATTAATGTTTTAATCACAACGCCTGTCAAAGGCATGACTAAGCTCCTTAAGAATGAAGTTAACTACATTCAAATTCGTCACCAAGTTCTCTCGTCTGTACTACTTATAATCCTGAATTTCACCACTTCTCTACATTTCTGCTGCCACTCCCCTTATCTGGACCAATGTAATGTCTCACAGGGACAGGAGGAAAAGCTTACCAACTGCTCTTCCCCACCCCTTTCCTACTCCACCCCTTCTCCATTTGGTGGCCCTAACATTCTTATAAAATGCATTTCATATGTTATGTTTTCCTAAACTTGTCCAATGGTTTATCATTTATCACTGGATGAAGAACAAGACCCTGAATATTTCTGCAAAGTTCTAAGTACCCTGGTCCTGCTTGACTCAACATTGCTTCTTAGAAGGGCCCTCTCCACGTTGCCTATTTTGGGTCCGACATATTCTGTTCTTTGCTGTTCCTCAAATACATGCCGATGCTTTAGACTCATGGTTCAAACACATCCTATCCCTTCTCCTTAAAATACTCTCCTAGGTGTTCCCAGCCCTACCCCACATTTATTTACTCAGTTAATTCCTGGACCTCAGAGGCTGGCTCAGATTTTACTACCTCATGGAAGCCCAACCTCCTCCACCAGACTGAGATAGTTTCCTCTTTAATAGATTATTTTAACAGCTTATACTTTTCTGTGCGGTCTTTATCCTAATTGTCATTAAGCCATTATTTTGCTTTGGATTATTCTCTCTCCTCTAAATTGCAAGCTCATTAGGTTAGGAATTTTATTTCTTTTTGTTTCCCAAATAAAATCATGCATGGTTAAGTTGCAGAATTTCTATTGAATACCCAGAGTAAGAGAAATATTTCTTTTGAGGCAGAAAGTGAAACAGCATTGAGAAGGTGGTATTTAATCTCAACTTTGAAGGGGGAAGTTTCTAAATAAGAGTAGGGGTGGGAGTATGGACAACGCCTTTCCAGGTAGCAGAAGTCACTTAAAAAACTTAGTGATGGAAAAACACAATGTTTATAGCTGGTGAAGAGTGTGGATTTATTTAAATATACATTAGAAGATGGGGAGAAGATAATTTTGAATAATTATGCTCAGATAAAACTGGAGAGCCAAGAGCCTTACTTTTATTCTGCAAAGAAAAAGAAACCACTTAAAACATATTAAAGATGAGAGTAACTTCATAGTGATTTAGAATTATTTGACAGAGATACATTTAAAATAGAATTCTTTTAGAATCAACATGTTAGGTTTCGATCATCGCTCTCATCTTTAATTGCTGTGTGTTCTTGGACATTTTATTTAAGCCCTATATGATTTAGGGCAGTCCTTCTTATAACAAACAAATCCTGAAGTTCCAGTAGCTGACTACAACAAAAGTTTATTTGTTGTTATTGTCCAGTATGGGAGGCCTTGGTCAGTAGTCTTTGGTCTTTACTCACTGTATCTTGTTCTATAACCACGCTAAAGCTTCAGAGTCCACTGTGTTTGACTGGCGAATGGGAGAGGAGGTAGGGAAGAAGTACTACCTGCTTCACAAAAGCTCCAATCTCACCTTCTATGGGTGAAAACTAGTCCTATGGCCTTGCCTAGAGACAAAGGATGCTGATAAAATTCTTGGCTGGGTAGCTGCCTTCTAGGGCAACTTTACTCAATGGAAAGAGAAGTTTGAATTTTTGGTAGGTAGTCAGCCAATTTTGTGTCATACTCCATGCTTTATTTTTTCAGTGAAATGAGAATGACAATAGCAGCTAATATATAGACTAATTATGGTGAATAATGGTGTAATACATTAAATGTCCCAACACAGTGTCAAGAACTTAAGTGATCCGTCCTTTGGAATAAGGAGACAGATCAGGCCCCAAACTCCACTAAGGGCAATAGAAAAGGAGATGAATGGAGAAAAACCAAGAAAAGTATGTGTTGTACTTGGGTCTAAATTGATGTTTTCAGTTTTGCTTTTGGAACATGTATTTAAACTCTTGAAGACTTGAATGGAAATGATAACTTTCCTATATTCAGCTAGAGACAGCTCTCTGCAATGCAGCCAGCAGCTGCTCCCAGCAGTCCTCTGTGCAAATACCATAGTCTCCCTCCATCAACGGAGCACAAATTTTCAAAGCTTGACTTAATTTTTTAATATTTAACTGAGTTATTAATCCATGATTTAAGATTGGCTGACACTGTTGTCATGTCTCCATAAAACAAAGAAACAATATCAGACTTTGTTTAGAATGTAGAAGAGATTGTGTCACTTCTTGATTTGGTGCCTAACAGGGCGTAGGACACGTATAAAAACTGTTTATTAATGCATAACAACTTGAATCAACTTGAAATTTTGCTTTGTTTGTTTGTTTGTTTTTGAGACAAAGTTTTACTCTACTGCCCAGGCTACAGGGCAGTGGCACGATCTTGGCTCATTGTAACCTCCGTCTCCAGGGTTCAAGTGATTCTCCTGCCTCAGCCTCCTGAGTAGCTGGGACTACAGGCATGTGCCATCACACCCAGCTAATTTTTGTATTTTTAGCAGAGGCAGGGTTTCACCATGTTGGCCAGGCTGATCTTGAACTTCTGACCTCAAGTGACCTGCCTGCCTTGGCTTCTCAAAGTGCTGGAATTACAGGCATAATCCAAAAGTTTGCATTTTATCAATAAGCATCATCAAAAGTAAAACAAAAATTCTGCTAGAGGAGTCAGTACAAACCCACCAAAAGCTGAAGCAGTATCTTCATTGTTGGTTAATCTTTATCTGTCTGTGTGTGGATAGTATGTAAATGTTAAAGAGCTTAAACCACCTGCATTATTAGTGTGATTTCTTTCTTTTTTTTTTTTTTTTTTTTTTTTTTTTTTTTTGAGACAGAGTTTCGCTCATGCTACCCAGGCTGGAGTGCAATGGCGCAATCTCGGTTCATGGCAACCTCTGCCTCCTGGGTTCAAGCAATTCTCCTGCCTCAGCCTCCTGAGTAGCTGGGACTACAGGTGCGTGCCACCATGCCCAGCTAATTTTTTTGTACTTTTAGTAGAGACGGGGTTTCACCGTGTTGACCAGGATGGTCTTGATCTCTTGACCTCGTGATCCACCCGCCTCGGCCTCCCAAAGTACTGGGATTATAGGCGTTAGCCACCATGCCCAGCCTGTGATTTCTAATTTTGATTACTTTGTTCCTATCAAGATAATACTGTGTGACAGAGAACTGTAAAGAGAGTTACTTTTACATTTGTAGAATAGGTCAAGGAAACATGCTCATGCCTATGAGGCTGAGGTGGAAGGACAGCTTGAGCCCTGGATTTCAGGACCAGCCTGGGCAACATATGGAGACCTCATCTCTGCAGAAAGGAAAGGTAAATTGCAGATGGGTGTCCCTCTCAACCAGCCTAACACAGTTGGGTTTTCTCACCATTGTTGAAGTAGATCTAGTTATTTAGTAGCCATAAACCAGATAAGTGTGTTTGGTTTGTATGTCAAGTATGCAACATGAAAAAAAAAATGTTAGGCTGGGCATGGTGGCTCACACCTGTAATCCCATCACTTTGGGAGGCTGAGGTAGGTGGATCACTTGAGGTCAGGAGTTTAAGCCCAGTCTGGCCAACAAGGTGAAACACCATCTCTACTAAAAATATAAAAATTAGCTGGGTGTGGTAGCGTGTGCCTGTAGTCCTAGTTACTCAGGAGGCTGTGGCAGGAGAATTGGTGAGCCCTGGAGGAGGAGGCTGCAGTGAGCCAAGATTGCGCCACTGCACTCTAGCCTGAGTGACAGAGGAAGACTCAAAAAAAAAAAAAAAAAAAAAAGAAAAAAAAAAAAAAAAATGTTATCTTCATACTCCGGAAGCAAACACAGTACAAGTGCAAACTTCACTATAAGCAGAAGCCCTTGATATCTAAATTATCTAGAGGTATTGTCAGGTCCCTATCTCCTTGACTTCCTAACTCCCAACTGCACCCACACAAAACACTACAGAACATGAGCAAGTGGAAGCACCTAAAATATTTAACTTCCCCCTTTTAATCATTTCTGTTTGTATGTTTCCAAAAATAAACCTATAATATATACAAGTGACTCTTGCTTATCTGTAAAGTAGAACAACATCCAGGATTTCTCGATGGACAGTCACAGCTTGCGTTGGTGTTGATTTCTTTTCAATATTTACTCATTTAGATTACAGACACCTATCACTGGTTTGCTTTTCTACTCTATATTTTAGATTCAAAATAGTCGCTACAGCAGAATGAGCCACATGTTCCTCACAAAAGGTGGTTGATTTTATCCACCTACTGGCTATACTGGAGTGAGTTGTTTGAACTAACGGGAATCAGTTGACCTCTCCTACCATATAGACGCCTTGTAACTTGCCTCCTACCTGATTCATTCAGCTTGTTGATGTGGGAGTTGTTTTATACATATATATATACATATATATATATATATGGCATTGAGTAAGGAGTGCAATGCTTGCCTTAAACTTCATACATTTAAGTACGGATAACTGAGTAATAGTGTAGGGGAAACACTCAATTTACTTTGGCTTTTAAAATTTTACAGGAAAGTGAAAGTTTGAGAAATCTCCCAGACTTCTTTCCCTTCCCAGAGATTCATTCACTCCATTAGCATATCAATGGCCTTAAGAAGTCCGGAGTTAGAAACCCTTTAAAATGATTAACAGGCAGGGAATTTCCAAATTGAATTGACCTTAGAATCTACCACCCTCCACTTCTTTTTAACCTTCTTTTATTAGCATCTGACATTCACAGAACACGGCTTGAAAAATGATGATATAGAAACAGTGAAAATAGCATCAATCAGTCTAAAACAAATCATCACAGAAATTAGTTGGTACAGGTTGCTAAGTAATAAGCCACATTGAAATCTGGTGGCCACCACTTTTTTAAAAACTGCTGACAAATAATCCTTTTGTTAATTTGTACTAAAATTTTGGCCAGGATTGATATTTATAGCTACTGCATTGCTGACTACAAAGAATATGGTAGAATCACTGTACATTGCATTCTTGGGTGCTGGAGGCTTTTACTTCTTACATGTTTCACTTTTCATAAAAGCCTAGCACACTCCAAACAGCAGTCTGTGGACCTGCAGTATTAGACTGGCTGCTGAAGAGTGCAGGTTAGGGTGTGCCCAGAATGACCTACGTTTTAATATCTCCCAGCAACTGCAGCAGAGTCACGTTTAGTGGGTGTAATTTATTCATATCACAGCTTCTAATCTGAAGAGCTGGGTTGAAATCTATTGTGTTTTGACCCCAAAATTCATACTATTTTTTGAATAGACCCCAAGTTAAGGAAGAATGTACCAAATATGTCTTTTTAGCAAAGAAGCACTTTAGCAGATAATTGACAAACTTAACATCTTTCCTCTCTCTTAAGTCCCTAAATCTTGTCTTTATGCCAATTATAAAGACCTCTGTAAGTGAAATGCAAAAAAGAAATATTCCATCTGACTAGAAATTTGCGGCTAACACCTACCATTGTATTCTTTTTGTCCTATTTTTTTTTCTAGTGAACTCTTCTATCATAGTTTGCAGCCTTTGAAATTTCAAATTTTGAGCCAGTCCATTTTATCCTTAATGTACACACCAATTTACCTCCCTTTCTAGAAAGTCATTTTATTTCGGAATTGCATAAAACATCCCATGATCATTTTAGCAATCATGAGTTTCAGTTAACTAAATCTTGGTGATTTCTGAGATTACTTCCCTCTCTGCTACAGGCTCAGTGAGTGTCCTTTCATCAATCATGTTTTTATTATAGATAACCAGATGGAGAAGATTTCAAATGCTTTTTCCTGTTCTTTCCAATATTCTGTTATACATTACAATGAAGCTCTTAAAAAATCACCCTTCTCTTCTTTCCATACCCAATGGCCTTCACAATGAGGGGACACATGGCATTCCATCACTTATAATGGCATGTCTTCCATAGTGTTTTTTAGGTTTCTATTAGAGGCCTTTCAAATACATTTGTCTCCCTTCAATGCAGATTCATTCTTACCAGTCTGTAAGGGTTCTCTTTTCCTCTCTGTAGTCTACTATTCTGGAATCTTCCACAAGGTTTAAAAATCCAGGCACCATCTTTTGACACTAACTTGTTAGCCAGTTGTTAGTATTCCATATTCTCATTTTTTTAAGGCATTAAAAGTAGCAAAGAAAGCAAAGTTCTGTATTTTACAAGCTGTGCCATTTATTAAAGAGGAAGTATCTTTCCTCCAGCTTTCAAAATAATAATTTAGGGACACTATTGAATAATGTTTAAGCTTTTATTTATTTATTTATTTATTTATTTATTTTTGAGACAGTGTCTTGCTCTGTCACCCAGGCTGGAGTGCAGTGGTGTGATCTCGGCTCACTGCAGCCCTGACCTTCCAGGCTCAAGTCATCCTCTTGTCTCAGCCTCCTGAGTCGCTGGAACCACAGGCATGGACCAGCACACCCAATTATTATTATTTGTTTTAATTTGTAGAGATAAGGTGACATTGTTGGCCAGGGTGGCCGCAAACTTCTGAGCTCGAGTGATTCTCCCTCCTCGCCCTTCTGAAGGGCTGGAATTACAGGTGTGAGCCACTTCTCTCAGCTAAAATAATGTTAAGTCACATAAAACTTAAGAAAAGAAGTAGAATTTTAGTTTAATGCCTAAAAGTATACAGAAATCTAATTAGCAGTGGCCTTGGTACAATATCAGTCTGTTACTTTCTTTTTCAAGTTCAAGGCTAAAGAATAGTATAAACCAAAAATAGTGCGGTCTTGTTCCTCTTATAACTTTTCTTTTTTGACTCCTTTTCTCTACTTACTTCCCTGTCCTTGTTCTTACATACCTGCAACACTCAAATTGAGAAAGCTATGCAGGTTATTAAAAAAACTTGCCTCAGCATTTACTGGTAATGAAAAAATAACTATTAAAATAAAAGAGTATCCTAATAACTTTTAATCTTGAGATAGCCTTAAGCATTTCACTCATTAATGTGCCAGTATTCAAGCATTTTATAATATCAGCTGCCCTGTAATTAGCTATTTTGAATAGTTGGCAAATTTTTCTCCCTCTGATATCTTTTGGATATTTTTAAAACATTATTGCTTCAATAAATATCTTTGGAAGAAGATTGCTTTTCATTCTCATTCGTTTCTTTTTTTACCTTTCTTTTCTCTCAATAATAAGGAAAAATTATCAACGTTAAAAATAAAAAAAAAAAAAAAGATAGGCTGGGCACAGTGGCTTACACCCGTAATCCCAGCACTTCAGGAGGCCAAGGTGGTGGATCATGAGGTCAGGAGATCAAGACAATCCTGGCCAACTCTGTCTCTCCTAAATACAGAAAACTAGCCAGGCATGGTGGCACATGTCTGCAGTCTCAGCTACTCAGGAGGCTGAGGCAGGATAATCACTTGACCCCGAAGGTGGAAGTTGCAATGAGCCGAGACTGCACCACTGCACTCAGGCCTGGTGACAGAGCAAGACTCCATCTCAAAAAAAAAAAAAAGAAGGAGAAAAAAAAGATGAAGTTACAACATAGTAAATCTAGCAGTTTATGTTTCTGCACTTAGCTCTTTTTAAACCTCAGGTTCAGAGATCATACCAACTTCATGAAAGTGGCTTTGTGTGTTTCATTTCTTCTCTGAGGTCTTCAATTAGGAACAACTCAATTAATCACAGTAAGAATTTCTTCTGAAGAAAAACCTTTCCTAATCTCATCAATCCTAAGAAGCCATGTCTAGGATAAACAAATTCTCCTAGAAGTTGATTAGAAGTCTTTCTTTGATGATTTCTTCTGTTACTGAAGTCCACAGGGGAGATAGACTAGCTCATGAATTCATACACAATTTTATCTTGAAGATTTTCTTGTGACCTTATGTGTTAGTTCTTAAGTGTAACATGGAAGGGATTTTTTTTTTTAAATGAAAAAGACAGTGGACTGGAACTTTTAGTAGCTTTTGAGAAGACTATACTCATAATGTGATTCATCACAGCATGGTGAGTACAAATACAATAGCATAGTAAGGGTGGCTTTTAAACAGGCTGGGCATCAGAATGAATTATGAACATTTCATATCTTTGCCCAAGTCCTGTTTGAAGACATTCTGGTTCTCTATTTCCAGGTTGTGCCTATGTGTGCATATTTTTCAAAGTTTCACATATGTATCAAATGACAAAGGATAAATTTCAATATCATGAGCATTAACTTCAAAGACTAGGAAGTTAGGACAAAACAATTGTGTCCTATTACACTATCTCACTGTGTACAGGGGAGCAGAATAACTCACACCTTGAGCACTTGGTCGCTTATATTTAATAATGATGTAAAAAATAATGAGGCCGGGTGACGTGGCTCACACCTGAATCCCAGCACTTTGGGGAGCCAAAATGATTGGATCGCCTGAGGTCAGAAGTTTTGGACCAGTGTGCCTAACATAGTGAAACCCAGTCTCTACTAAAAGTACAAAAATTAGCCAGGTGTGGTGGTGCATGTCTGTAGTTCCAGCTACTCAAGAGGCTGAGGCAGTAGAATGGCTTGAACCCAGGAAGTGGAGCTTGCAGTGAGCCAAGGTCACCCCACTGCATTCCCAGAGACAGAGCAAGACTCCGTCTCTGAAAAAAAAAAGAAAAGAAAAGAAAAGAAAACCAAAAAATAATGAGGCATGAAGAGCTCTTTTCATGGGTCTAGCATAAAGTAAGTGCTCAGTAAATATTCATTTATAGTTGTACTGTTGGTTTCATTGTGGTTGCTGTTGGAGCTATTAACAAAGGAGATGATTATGAATACCATGCCAAATATATGCACACACACACACACACACACACACACACACACACAGTGTTGTAAAACTCAAAGAAACAAGAAATCAGCCATAAAAATTTTGATGAAATCTTCAGAGAAGAACAGAGATTTAAGTTGGAACTTTAGGTTGGATTAGAAGTTGAACAGATAGAAAAATGATACTTTGAAGACAAAGTATAGATAGTCGTCCTGAATGCCATGTTCATATATGTAGCCCTGATGGAAATGCCACTTAAAAGAGATGACGTAAAATATATGTTTTGGAACTATTTAATCTTGTGACAAGGGACAAGATGATTAAAGAAGAAAAAGAGAGAATGAATAGGCAGGAAAAAGAGAAAGAGAATGAGAAGACTGGAGACAGCTGTTTTCTTAGGTACTTAACATACTATGTATCATACTCTTAGAGCAGAAAATGCAGCTTTATATGAAAAATAAGCTCTTCTTTCTGAAAAAGTAAAAATTTGTGAGTATAGTCTCCATTTATCCTTTCCTAAACAATTGCCCTTACTGTGATCTGTTTTTAAATATAGGTCTTTGCATTAGATGTATTAATCAAATTTATCAATTTTTAATGTAGTACTAGTAAAAACAAAGACCTTAAAATTGTTCCATATATATAAGACAAATATATACAACAATATATTAATAAAATATATTAACCCACTGCTTAATGATAGATACTAATAGCATTGTGGTATATAGATCTATTCAGATATAATTCTTCTCTGTTCTCTATTCCTCAACTTGTATCTTTTCCTCTGTTTTATATACTGCTTTCTCTTTCCACACATGTATCATGGCATCTTTCATATACTTAAATTAGAACTATATTATCATTTTTAAGGACTGGATGATATTCTATCATGTGAACTCTAAACATATTTAAGCAGTCTGCTCATAATATTTATATATTCAAATGTTTTTTTTTACTTTTATGAACAATGTTGTTGTAGTGGATACTCCTTACATTACTCTTTTGACATCCCTTTGCTGACTTGAGATCACTGTTGTTGATACATTTCCATTTCACACTTGTGTTTATAATTATTGTTGTTCCCTTCTCACCTAATTGCCAATAATAGTAATAATGACCAGAAGAGAAAGAAAATATGAAAATTTTTAGTGGGAAATTTTATTATTTACTGTGTATTAGCCACTCTGCCAAGTATTTTTACACAATACATAACTATTCCAAAACAGAGGTTTGGAAAGTCAAAATGGCTTGCTCCAGGTAATATATTTAGTAAGTGCAAAATCCAATATTTAAACACTGATCTCTGTGAATGCAACCACTGTGGCCTTAATTACTAGGGCATGTTATATGAGGGCAAAGAAAGCAGCTTATATTTGTGACCCCTGACATTTACTTCTTCCAAAATAGACATCAACAACTTTATAGGGAATTTGGAAGAACTGATTATGTGTTGGCTTTGGTTGTGTTATTTATAATTTATTATTATCTCCAAAAGTTCATGTGCATCTATTGGATGATTACAAACCTCAAAGAAGAGCTCAAGACAATCTATGCCCAAATCTAAATAACCATTTTGGCGAGGTTTTATCAATTTTCAGATAGACCCCACTATATAACTCTATGTGGATCTATTAATTCGATTTATGAGGCCATTTTGCTGCTAACCAATGATGGTGAGACCATTAGAAAGCAGTGATGTTCAATATTAGATGTTGTCTAGGCACCTGCCTGTTCCATTATTGAAGTAGTACTTAAGATGTGGTACCCAGAATATCACCTGAGATCTTGTAAGTGATGCAAATGCTTGGCCCTCTCATTCTGTGTACTATGTCAAAAACTTTGGGAAGGGGACCCAGCAGTCTGTTTCAAAAAACTGTTGAGGAGATTCTGGTACAGGTCAACATAGGAGAACTAATACCTGATGCTTTGCATAGCTAATTGGGAACTCTTGTCCTCAAAGTCTCCACAGCATGCCTAGGTTTAGATATCTGTGGTTAGATCTAAATACTTCACCCAGAAATTGAGCAAATTATGTTTGTAAGGCCCATTTTATTCCTGCTTTCTCTAAGCCATCTTCAGATGGAAGTTATATGGCCTCCTGCTTAACTAAAACTGCATGTCAATATCTTCAGTTTTCCTAAGAAAATGTCAGCTTCACCATGGGCGTGTCTGGCTGCGCTAGCATAGATAACGTTTTCCATCATCAGGAGACAAAGCCTGCTCTCCCAGCACTCGACAGTAAGCTGACTGTCTACACAGTGGCTACTTAGCCCTTGACACAAATCCTCTTATATCCACTGCAATTAAAGAAAAGCAGTGCAGTGAACTAAGTAATCACCCATATTTCAATTTGGTTGTAACCCTGTATCAATATGAATCAACAAAATTTGAGTGCTTAGCACATATGCATAGTTCTTCTTGTTTCTTCTCTTAAGATGTTAAAATATAGACCTATACTTTAAAGTTACGTTTTCCATAGAGTGGATTAAAAAGTGTTACAAATGAACATTTTATGTTTCCTGTACAAGAACACAGGCAATAAATTCAGTTTAAAGTTTACTGCTGGGAAAAAAAAAATTTGTTTGTACTGATTACCCTGGCTTTAATCCTGATTGTTCATTAAAAGGAGTAAGGCTAGGCATAGTTATTTGTAAAAATAAATATCTCACCAGATAATTCAACTGTGCTGGTTAACTGATTCCCTGTTTTTATCAGACAATAATGTCTGTCTATCTAGCTATCTAATCTATCTATCTTGTATGATTTTTCTGTTACCATGTAGCTCTGAGACATGTTTGGTTATCACATAGCTGTGAGATTCATTGTCCTGACCATCTTCAGTTTGTGTTTCTGGCATGATCATAGTTTCCCTTGTATTATATTACTTTTCCATTTTTAATTTTATCTTAATGAGCCTAATGTTAATTAGTCTTCTATTGTTAGTAATTTCAAAGTTTTCTTGGGACTAGTATAATTACAAATAAGGTTTTATTTTTGTCTAGTAACTCTAAGTATATAAGACAGTATCTTTCATACACATATGTCAAAGTTAATAAATGGAATCTGGTGTGGTGGCACATACCTGTAGTCTCAGCTATTTGGGAGGCTGGGGCAGGAGGATCATTGGAGTTCAGGTCAAGGACTCCAGAGGTTGCAGCAAAGGTTGCAGTGGGCTCTATGATCACCCTGGTTTGAATTGCCACTACACTCCAGGCTGGGCAAAATAGTGAGACCCCATCCCTTAAAAAAATTAACAGTTGATTTGATCTGAATTTTCAGATCTTCATCAATTAAATGGTTTTCTGAAATATGCTCATACTGCTCCAAGAGGGGAGAACACACCGCACACACACACACACACACACACACACACACACACACTTATCCTTTTTTCTAGCTAGCAACAAGATGTGCCTTTGAAACAAAATAAAAAATGTCATGAAACACAATATTCCCTATTGATTTCCATTCCACCCTCAGATTCCTATAAGTAGCACATGTAACCTTATATTATCATTGCTTGTTTGTCTCTCTCTTCCTCCATATGTTTATCAAGGTAAGGACTAGGACTTATTTATTGTAGTTGTGAGACGAGATAGGTGAGCCCCAAAGTGGAACTTAGCCTTTTAGGGTTCTTAGCTTTGTCCAGGAAAGAATTCAAGGGTAAGTCAGTAGTAGAATAGAAGAAAACTTCTTTACTGAAGCAGTAGTGTTATAGCACTGATGGTGTTATAGCTCCATGATGCTCTTGCAGAACAGGGTTACCCCGTAGACAGAGAGTAGCAGCTCAGGACAATTGCAGTCATATTTAAAACCACTTTTAATTACATGCAGATTAGGGGAAGTTTATGCAGAAACTTCTAGGGAAGGGGTGGTAATTTTGGGGTCACTGGGTCATTGACATGGAAAGGGTCAATAACTCCCAAGTGTTGTCATGGCAATGGTAAACTGACATGGCACAATGGTGGATATGTCTTATGGAAATCTGCTTCCTCCCCAGTCCTGTTTTGGCTGGTCTTCAATGTGACCCAGTGTCCATGCCCCACCTTCAGATCCAAGTCCCACTTCCTACCTCAGTTGTCTCAGTGTCTAGTACTGTAGCTAGGAATTGATGTCTAAGGATATCATTAAAAGCCAAATAATGTGACTTAAAAATTCTTTTTAGGAGCTTAAAAGAAAGACAACCCTGGAAGGATTCGAGTTCCCTGGTGAGTTTCATAGAGGAGGAATGATATGGGGTAGGTATTGGCTGACTAGCCTTGTACTTAGCATTATACTTGGGCAGAAGGACAGAGAAAAGCCATGACATGAGACAAGGGACATGTGGGAAGTGAGGAATGAAGAGATGCTCTTATTTTAGAGACTCACTGGCAGCAAGAGGGAGGATCAGCCTGCAGAAGAGCCAAAACTCGAGGCAGAGAACTTTATAGGTTATAAAATAGAAATTATGCATCCAAACAGCTTCATAAGTAGATTTGTGATACAATATAATCTGTAATTACAACTTTAACCTGACAATAAGACTCTAGGTGTTGGCAAATATGATCTTCATGCCATATCCAGCTTATATCTTGTTTTTCTGTGGTGCTCCAGTGAAAATATTTTTAAAGCATTGAAAAGTAAAGTAGAATACACATCAGAGGCCTTTTGTGACCCTCAAAACCTAAAATATTTACTATCTGGAAATTTACAGAAAAAGTTCCCTGATGCCTGCAGTTGAAAGATGTGGGGAACAATGAGGAAAGATACTGGAATAAAGGATCTACTTGAGTGTTTAAGGGTAAGAGAGACGGTGGTGACACAGATCTCTTAGTTTCAACAGTTTAGCAGAAGAGTTTATTTCCTATTCTTTTAACCATTCAAGGCATCTGTTTTTTATTGGTGGGCAGCTTTCTCCCACATGGCAATTTTGAGATTCAGGGTCCTTTTCTCCTGTGGCCCTGACCTTCTGTAGTGTCTTCGTTGTACCCAAGCAGTGAAAGAAGAGTCAGAGTGAAAGACACACCTGCTTCTTAACACCTTTGGCTTTAAAGCAGTGCATAGCTCCTCTGTTCACTTTCTGTTGGCAATAGCTGAGTGGATGTGTGTGTCCTCATCTAGGAACAAAGAGCCTGAGAGCTGTACTTTCTGGCTGAGTGGTCTCTGACCAGTTGCAGCCTTGCCATATGACCACCAGCTTTCTGCAAGCCATTGCTGCCACAGTGAGAGGTAGTTGTGGCAATTAACTCAGTTGGGAGCTGATTGCTTCCCCTAGAAGTGAGAGGAGAAGCCATACATTTATATATTGAGATATAAATGTATGTATATATGTGGACATGTATTCATGTTTCTCAATATATCCTGTATATGTGTGTGTGTGTGTGTGTGTATGTGTGTGTGTGTGTGTGTGTGTGTATATATATATATATATGCATATGTATATATACACACATATACACATATGCCACACACACACAAAAGCAACAAATCAAGAGGATTTGTGGACCGAGAGTCTGGGTACAATTCCTGGGTCTCCTGTCTTTTAGTTATTTTATTGAACAAAGTGTTATCCTTTCCAATGAATATACTTTTATTTTTCTCATCTATCAAATGAAGACAACCTGGCTTTGGGTTTGTAGTGAAGATTAATGGTGTAAATATTTTAGGTCATTGCCTGGCGTATAGCAAATGCTCAATAAAAACTGTCAGCTACAGCTGCTGCTGACACTACTACTGTTTTTGTATTCTTAAAATATTCTAAGAGATATTTATGGGGCTTGGCCAAAGCTGATTACAGATAAAAAGAAGAGAGACCCAGTGCAAGATGACCTCAACCTTTTGTCTTACATTATGGGATAATAGACCCAGGGAAGATGGAAATAACCAGTTTGCAGGATAAATTTAAAATATGTACCTATAAGCAAGGAGAAACAGTAATAAAAATAATTCTTGTCACCTATATTCTTTTCAGAGACTTGGCAATTTAATGGTAACAAATCATCTTGCAAACATAAAGCATCATAGAACTGTCACATTGCAACATGAGCAATAGAAATTCTTCTAGAATTATATTAGAATGACTAAACACTTACTCTTTTGCTGAGGCTATTGCATTATTTACACATACATATATAAAAGCAATGTAGACACACACACACAAACAGACCCATACAGAGAAGCATATATACATACATATTCCACAAACAACTTTCATAATAATCAAATTGTTCCTTTCTGCAAGGTGGTTGAACAATGATAAAGTTCTCTTATCTGTGTTGATTCTGTCTTGTGCCCTGGTCAGGAGCCATGGTCAAGGTGGTGAGTATGTGCTAGTCAAGTAACACATCCACTGATGCTATCTGCAAATATCCTTTCTCTGTGCTTTCTTACTGGTATACTCTTACTGGTATGCACAGTTTTAGAAGCATGGTGATCAGAGTAAGGCAAGCATTTGGCATTCATCTTGTATTAGTAAGCCTAGTTATTCCTTATCTAACTTAAAGTTATCTGTTAGTTATTCCCAGCGTACAGTGTTTCTTCTGGTAATGTGTCCAAATGGATGTTGTCTTAGTCAAATAAAAATACTCAGAAACAGATTTGAAAACACATGTGTGTTGTTTTTAGAATAGTGGGCTTCCTGAGGGAACCCACTATTTTAAAGCTAAAGGAGATTCTGAAGTCCCCTGTTTGCCTCAATCTGGAGTCAGGACTAGACAAATCTTGATCTTTTCTTCTTCCTTTAGCTTTATTCTGTCAAGTTGTTCATGGACACTCAACTCCTAGAAACAAGGTGCTTTGCTTTTGCTAATTCTTTTGGTTTCTGACTTGGGACCAGGCTCTAGGGAACATCATTTTGCAAGCTCATTACTGTTTTGGGTCTATTCTTCCTACAGGCAGTTTAGTACTGCTTTTTTTCCCCCCTTAAAATCCTGGGGTTCTTAAGCAGAGAGCAGCAGTGTGGCCGGACCTACAATTAATGCACACCATTGAGCTGAGGTGTTAGACATGGAGAACAGCAGGTGCCCCTGCTGGCATTCTCTAGCCAGAGACAAGGCAGGAATCTGATAAAAGCTGTCCCAGGTATGAGATATCCATTTTCCATCATCTAAAACCATTTCCTACAGTACTACTAACCACCAACCCTTTGGCCCCCACCTTACATAAATATATAGAGAGATAATTCTTCCTTTGTTTCTTTACCAAGCATTTATTGACTACATACTATATGCTAATCTTTGGATATAAAAGGGGACAATAATACTTATATAAGTTTTTAAAAATTTTATTTACATTGGCTATTGCTTTTGAATCCACGGGATTCTATAATACTAGCCATGGCAGTGAGAGGAGAATTGAAATTGAAGATGTCAGTATGCAAGCTGCAGTCAGTGCTTCCTCCATGAGTCTCTGCCTTTTACCTCGTCCTTCACTCCTTTGTAATAACTGTGAATATATCCATCTCTTCTGCTTCATATTGAAACCCATTATACATCTTATTCAATTTTTTAGCAATCCTTTTATACCAAGACAACAAAAACTCTCCTTTATATCCAATGGCTGCTCAATAACTATTTGTTAATGAATTAGGAAATCTTAGTTTGTAGAAATCCCACTCCTGAATGTTTATGCTAAAGAAATGAATGCTTATGTTAATACAAAATTCTATGTATGTAGTTATTATAGTATTTTTTTAAATAGTAAAAACTAGAAATAACCCACCTGTTTTTCAATGGGTAAATGAACAAACGTGCAATACTATTGCCAGTAAAGAAGAACACAATATTGGTACAGGTTATAACCTGGATAAATCACAAATGCATCATGCTAAATGAAACAAGCCAGTCTCAAAAGGTTACACACTACATGATTCCATTTTTATGAAATTCTTGAAAGGACAAGCCATGATGGAAAATAGATGAGTTGTGACCAGAAGTTAGTGATCAGGGGTAAAGAGGACTTTAATGCACAAGGGAGTTTCTCTGGGTGAGGAGCTGTCCTGATTGTAGTAGCGATTCTATAAACCTTTATTTGTGCTAAAATTCATAGAACTATACGTGTACAAATAAATGTTACTATATGTTTAAAAAGAAACCTTATAAAACCTATCTCTGCTGAACTCATATACCTCTATTAATATTTCCCACCAGGTACATCTGAATTTTACAAGTATTCTTAAACTTTACTGATCCCTAGATTCACCCAGCCCTCTTATGAACAGTACAGATTCTCAGAACTCTCTGCTGAGGATGTTCATTTCATAGACTGGCTGAAGTTTAAGAGCATAAATTATAATGAGAGCTAAGTCTGAGTGATGTGGGGGATAGAGAAAGCTTGAGAAACTGCTCTGGGTAACTGGTTTCAGACTTCGATGTGAACCAGAATCAATTGAGAAAGCCTGGTAAGTCCTGGGATGGGATCCAGAAATTGGTGTTATTACCAAGGACCCCAAGAACATCTAATTCAGATGGTACAAGGAACAGATTTTGAGAAATGCCACTCTAGTTCATCAAATAAAGAACAGACTCAGTTTGCTGTTTGTGTCCACCCAGTAATTCTGCATGTCCTGGATTAGCCTCCTCTCTCGTTCTCCAGCATAAGTATCTTATCCCTGAACGAGCTTCCTCAAATTTTCTATTGCACTCCCCCAGAAGTTAGTTGACCTTGACTTTGTCACCTAGAAAAATAGCATTTTTATATGTACTTTCCTTCAATTTGCCGCTCTTATACTTTAAAAACCATGGCATTGTCTTGAGTTTCATTCTCTTTTTTCCAGCACCTGAGGAAGAAGATGTGCCTCAGTGGCTGTTGATGCTCCTCTTTCGCGTTCCTTCCGTTCTGATTTCTCCCTCTGTCTTGGCTCCTTCCACGCAGGCTGTAAATGTGCTCAAGTCACCTCCATCTTACACTATCAACTCTCCTTTAACTTAGAATCTTCTTTTATTTCTTACCTTTTCTGCTTTTCTTCACAGCCAGGTTTCTCAAGTAGGTAATATTTGATGACATTTTGTACTTAGTGCCTATTTTTCACTTTTCAATCCAATATAATGATGCCTGTACCTCTAACCCTGCAATGAGATGTCACTGGTGAATCCTGCCAATAACCTCCTGGGTATTAATCCCCTGGATCTATCCTAATTTTCTGATCATTTCTTCTAAGTTTCCATTTCCTACCTCACATTCCTCTCCTGCAATGCCTTCTCCGTGGGTTTATACTTGGCCTTCGTCTCCTTTGACTTTTTTTTGTTTGTTTTTACTTTTTGTTGTTTTTTGTTTGTTTTTGTTTTTACTTTTTTTGTTGTTTGTTTTGGTAAGGGGAATCTCTTTCGCGTCCATGACTTCAACTACTACCTTTAGACTCATAACTCCTATACCTGTACCTCTGGTTAGAGTCATAGGCCTCAAATAAGATCATAGATGCTCAGTAGTTGTTTCTTTAAAGGATAAATGGGTGGCTGCATGGATAGATAGTTGAATGAATGGTGGTGAACTGGAAAAACTCTGTAGCAAAAGGAAACAGATTGCTGATTTCTGATTATGTGGATTAATGTATAGGTAGACACATCCAGATAGTTGCTTATTGGCTTTCATTAATTTTTTCATTTTCTACCAAGCATTTAGCAGTAATCAGAATACTCAATTGTGTTTAGCTTAGAAATTCCACTGTGAAACATAAAACCTTATTGGCCATTGGACCTCTGTGGGAGGGCTAAGAATTTCATGGACCTCTAGCTCCGTTTCTTGTGAGAGTCTGATTCCCATCGTGCAAGTTCAAAAATAAAGCACATAATTAGTGGGATAATAAATAGTAACCATTAATGCATGAGCATCACGTCCTTTAAAACATCTATGATATCTAAGATGTTTCATGATATACTCATTCATGGTCGTTTCTGTTTCTCTCTTTCCTCTCTCTCTCTCTCCCTCCCTCCCTTTTTCCAACTTTCACTCACATACACATAAGAACAGATATTAGGGTAATTTGTTAAGTTAAAAAAACAATATTTTCAGAAGAACTTTAGAATATAAGCTCAAGCTACAACATATAGAAATTTTTTCACGCAAATGTACAACCAGAGAGCAGACTGACAACCGAAAGAAACCTTGTAGCACCAGAAGTCAGTCAGATGGCATCCATTAGTGTGGATACCACTGCCAGACCTAGAGCTGCCAGCAGATATCTTGATTACTTCGAGGTTAAAAATTATGATCCACTGGCTCTAAAAGGACTGACTACAGTGGCTAATACATAATAATAAATGTCAGCTCTTGTCTCATTACTTTTCAAAAAGAAAAGCAGTTCTCTCTGCTTTACATATCATCTATTAAGCCAAATATTTTATCTCATGAATGAATAGAAAAAATTCTTGTATAAAATGCATTTTCTATCATGTGAATCAGTTTTCTTCCTTTAGTTTGCAGTTTCCAGTTTACTAACTAAACAGTCACCACACTTCCCTGGAGATCTGTAAACAGAGTCAGTCCTTTCTTTTGCTGATCCAAGCCAAGGTCTCTATCCTCACTGAAATAGCGATCTAAAATGCAATTAAAAAAAAATGAAATAGAGATCTGTGGCATGAACTCATGGGAATGTTGTGATAACTAAATGAGGTGAAGCATACAGTGTGTTAATACAGTGTTTGACACACAGGGGTCATTGTTAAAACATTAAATGATACTTTGATCATTGTTGTTATTGTTTTAAATATCTTATTCCTAGCTGCAGTATAAATTATTGGAGTTTTGGAACATTTTAAATCCTTGTCTCTCCCGTATTACTTATGTCTCAGATCTAATGTTAATACTTAAAGGGGCCTTTCTCACAGTCTCACCTGAAGTGGACCCTCACACCTTCCTCTCACAGCAATCAGCATAGCATAGGAAGTAAGAAGCAGAGACACTGCGGTCAGGATGCCTTAAGACAACCCTGGTTTCACCTACTTTAAAGCCAAGTTACTTGACCTCTTGATGGCTCCCTGTCTTAATCTATTAAACAGAGGTAATGTTAGGACCTGTCTTACAGGGTTGTTGTCAGAGTAAAATGAGTTAATATGAGTAAAATACTTAGTAGAGTTCTGGCACACAGTAGATAGTAAGCATTCGTTCTTTTCATGATAATAGTCACAGCACTTACTGCTTTGTGAAATAATCTTGCTCAGTGATCCTATGATAGTCTATCTTACCTCAACAGAATGGAAGAGGATCTGAGGGAAGAGGGTAGGATTCATCCTTCTTAGTTCCTTATTCGCTGCTGTATCCGAGAAGCCAGAACAGGGCTTGACATTTGTCATGTAATTGTTAAATAAGTGAATGATGTCTGCAATCAGTCATTCAGTCCCTAATACCTGGCCTAGTAATTATGCATAATAGGTTACCAAAATATATGTGATGATGATAAAACCCAAGTATTGTTCACACTATTTTTAAACAGAAGTCTTGTAGGCATTGCATAGTGAGAAACTGAGCACTTATAATTACTCTCAGAATTGTGTAAATTTCTTGATAAGGATTCTGACTTCCCTTCTTGCTTCAGTAAGCCAGCAAGACTGCCTCTGTCTCACTTGATTTAGTTTGGTGGCATCTGTTGGATGGGAGCCGTGAAAACAACTTGCAACAAAATCGCTTATTATGCACCCCAATTCAAAGAAAATATGACACAGATTTATTTCTGAAAAGGAAAAGAATGCTTTTTTAAATTTTGGAATCTGGACTGAATTTTTCTTGTCATTCAACTATACTTTTCATGCAAGTTCCAAAGTAAGAGAAAATTGGGATTTTGGACTATATGTAGTTGATATCCTGGGAACAATGGAATTAAATTGGCCTCAGAGGTGTTTTATTTTAGTGATTTATCCAGTAAAATCCTTAAAGCAGGAATCTGTAGAACTTTTAGGATTTAAATTAAATAAAAAATGGCAGAAAAAGAAAAGTTGTAAAATATACCACAGAGAATATTAAAGAGATAGATTATGGCGAGGCTGTGAATCTAGTAGTCCATTTTAGAAGTCCATACTGAGATAGAAGCATTTAAAAAAGCATAAGAACTAAATACATAATAACAAATATTCGCTAAAGGCATATACTTTCAGTGGTTCCCATTTTAACCTTGGACAAAATAAAATGTATAAACTTTCTAAAGTCTGTTGTATTAGTCAGGGTTCTCCAGAGAACAGAACCAATAGGATGTGTACACGTAGAGGTAAATATACAGGTACACTTGTATTTCTATCTCTACGAGGATTTCTTATCTAGCTAGTTAGTTATCTACCTACCTACCTACTTACCTACCTACAGAGAAAAATATATTTATTTTAATGAGTTGGCTTATGTATTATGGAGACTAAGAAGTTCAAGCCTGTAGAGTGGGTCAGCCAATTACAGATCCAGGGCAAGGCTGATGTTGCAGTTCAAATCTGAAGACTGTCTTCTAGCAGAATTTCCTTTTGCTCCAGAGAAGAGTCTTTTGTGTTATTTAGGTCTTTAACTGATTCGGTAAGCCACACCCACATTGTGGAGGACAATTTGCTTTACTCAAATTCCAGGTATTTAAATATTAATCTCATCCAAAGACACCCTCATAAAAACATCCAGAGTAATGTTTGGCCACTCATCTGGGCACCATGGCCCAGCCAATTTGACACATAAAATGAATTATGCCACTGGGCATAATCTAGCCCCTGCCTAACTTTCACCTTCATCTTGGACCATTTACCTGCTTCAAACACAGGGATCATCTTTCCAGCCCTAACATGCACAAATCTCTGCTCCCTACTTTTGGATGTTTAATGATGTTGCTCCTTCTACCCGAAATGGCCTTTCACCTACTGCTGGCCTGGAAAGTTTCTTCTCATCCTTCAATCTCAGTTTAGATGGCACTACTTTAGTGGAGATGTTTCTGATTTCCAGCCTCAATCAGACCCCCTTAGCACCAAGTACCATTATTACTCTCATCATACTTGTCACAATTATATGACTTGGCATATTTATAATTTCAAATTTGTCTTCTGTATTCATTAGTTTAGCATCTGCATTCTCTTTTAATTTGGATACTCCATGAGTTCAGGAACCAGAATTATTGTGTTCACTTTATGTCAGTACACATGAAAGCTACCTAGTGAATACTGAATAAATGAACGAATAAATAAATAAAGCTTAAGATAATTGAAAGCATTCTTTTTAATCAGGATCAATTTGAAACACTTTAATACATAGTTTTCTATCAAAGGTAGACATTTCTTGAATAAAAGGAGCTCTTAGAGCTTGATCAGCCTCTTCTTACAAATGTACTTTCTTAGCCACAGTGTCCCATGACATTCAGCAGATTAGGTAGCAGGACAAGATAGTTTTGCTTTATATTAATAACAAGTGCTCTGGTGACACTGATGTTTGTGGTTGATCAACCAACAGCTGGAAATCACTTATAGTAGCTCAAACTTTTGCTTAAGTACAGATTCCCAACTCCAACGATATTGTCATTGGATGCTCATTGTCTATTTCTGTTGTTTGTGCCACCTTGACACTCACCAGCTAGATTCAGTAAAGATGTAAATAACATTCTTTTCAGTATTTAAAGACATCTTTTATCTCCACTATTCTTTCGGTTCAAAATAATTCCAATTCTTTCAATGTTACTTCTGTGTAGACCTTTAGCCTTTTCTGATGACTTTAGGTCTTTAGTAGATGGTTTCTTCAAAACTCTTCATTAGATTAAAGCAGTACTCTTTATCCTGACGTATTCCTAATGCTAAAAGATTGTTAATTGCTCAGAATAATATAATCTATCCATATAGACCTCCATGCAATTGTTTTTCTTCTCCTTCTAGCTTACTTTTTCCTAATCAGGTTGTGTTTTGAGAGCTCAATTAGATTTCTGCTAAGTGAATCAACATCCCAAAGAAAAAATACTTTTTACCACAAGTTTTTTTTTCCCCCTAGTTTGTCAAGAAACAACTTCGAGTTTCTGGTGTTAGGGAGTACCTTATAGGCCAGTTAGTGGTATGTATAGTTATTGTCATGCTTAACAATTCATAATCAGAAGTCCAACCAACTCTTGTCAGCAAGAATAAGCAAAAAAACAAAACATAGTACCTTGAGAAAAGACCCATTTCTTCATTACAGGGTCCAGGTAATGTTGAATGAAAATATGATGAAGGTTAAAGAAATATTAAGTGGGGCACAGTTGGGTATTGTGGTTGGAGAGTAATTTAAGATTTTAAGATAGATTGGTATCAGATTGTGGAGCCTATGCATTTAGGTTTTGTTTTGGAAGTAGGGGAGAGCCAAGAGCTGATGATGAGTTTCAATCAAAAGCACTGTAGAATCAGCTTTTAAAGAAGATTAATGGAGTTAAGGAATAAAGGATCAAATGTAAAAAAAAAGAGATGGAAAACAGGCACAGCAGTTAAAGGGAGATATAATGGGTCTGACTATATATGCAACAGCACAGATGAATCTTCCAGACATGATGGTGCTCAAAAGAAGCCATACATAAAGGGGTAATATTCTGATTTCATTTATGTGAAACTGAAAAGTAGGAAAATCTAATTTATAGTGATACAATTCAGTGTGATTACTTTTGGAAAGAATTAATGACTGGGAGGCTTCTGGGATGCTGATAGCCTTCGATATCCTTATTTCAGGATGGAAAAACTCATCGAACTCTGCAGTTGAGACAGGTGCAGATGCTCCTTGACTTACAATGGGGTTATGTCCTGATAAACCCATTGTAAGTTTGCAAATATCTTAAGTCAAAATACATTTAATAAACCTTCCCTACTGGACATCATAAGTTACCTTAACCTATCTTAAACATGTTCAGCACACTTATTAACCTATAGTTGGGCAAAATTATTGAGCACAAAACTATTAAAAAGCCTATTGTATAATAAAGTGTTGAATATCTTATCATTTATTAAATACTGCACTCAAAGTGAAAAACAGAGTGGCTGTATGAGTACTCGGAGTACAATTTTTACAGACTGCGTAAGGCTTTCACACCATCATTAAACTGAAAATTGTAAGTTGAGACACTATGAATTGGGGACTGCCTGTACATTCAGGTTGTTATGTTTAACCCAAAAAGTTTACTCCTCAAAAGGGTGATGAGGTTGAATAGAGGCAATGAAATCAGAAAGATAGAAAAAATTATTTCCATGATGTATCTTTAAAAAAATTTTAAATTTAACATTACTAATGAAGTCTAATCATATCTTTAGAAGGGGTAAACAGTGATAGAATTTACTAAATTGGAATTACTATTAAAATCCAAAAACTGAACATACTCATTTAACCACAAGCCAGTCTTAGTTTTAAATCAGGACTGCCCAACAAAATATTCTGTCATTCATGATGTAAATTCTGGTGGTATGAGATCTATTAAAGTATGGTACACATAAAAAAAATTTAATGGGATTTATAAACATATTGCCCTTTCTGTTATTAAAATGAACTGTATCTGTAAAGCTCATTTTGTCAGTAGTCTTCAAAAGCTACTGCTATAAATTTCTCCCTTCCTGTAAAGTAGATAGTGTCCATTGATCTACTCCTTAAATTTAGGCTGACCTTAGACTTGCTTTGTTTCATAGAAGGTTGTGAAAATAACACTAATAATTCCAGGTCCAGCCATTAAGGGACCTGGTAGCTTCTGTTTTATCTCCTGGAAGTCTATTCACCATGCTATAAAGAAGCTTGAGATGGATGCCAAGTGCTGAGACATGATGTGGATGGAGAGAGATCTGGGTGACCAGGTATATGAGTGAGGCCTTCATGGGCCTTCCAGCTCAGTTACTAATGGAGCACGACAGTGGGAGTGTTGAGGTCTTATGCCACATGAAGCAGAGCATCCACCTAGCCAATCCTTTCCAGAATTGCTGACCCACAAAAAAAAAATTCCATAAGGTTCGTTTAAATGACTAAGCTCTGGAGTACCATGTTATGCAGCAGTCAGTAACTGCAACAGTTGTCTTCTAGAACAGTGGCTTTTTATGGAGGATGAAGAGATTTTCATCCCCCACTCCCACCCCTGCAGGGTCTCTGTGAATGTCTGGAGACATTTGTAATCGTCACTACTGGAGAGGCTTCCACTGGCATCTAGTTGGGAAAGGCCACTGATATTAGTAAATATCCTACACTGTACCTCCATAAATAATTTCTGGCCTATAATGTTAATAGTGCTGAGGTTGAGGAATGCTGACATAAAGCAATGATTTATAGCTTTGGTAGTACCCAAGAATTTTTCTCTAAAGCCATATTTCCTAAACTTTCCTCATAATATTAGTCACCTAGGATTCATGTCATACCTATGGAATGTTAACTTCATTCCAGACCTTCTGTCTTAGTCCGTTTTGTGTTGCTATAACTTGAGGCTGAGTGATATATGAGAAGGAAAGAGGTTTATTTAGCTTACAACTCTACAGCCTAGGAAGTGCAAGTGTATAGTGCTGCACCTGCCTGGTTCCTGAGAGGGCACATTCTGGTCACAATATGGTAAAATGGAAAAGTGAACGGGCATGTGGCAAGGGTTCACATGGTGAGAGAGGTGGCAGAGAAACTGAGGAAGTCACACTCTTTTTAACAACATGCTCTGGAAAATCAAGAAATCACTCACCCTGGCAGGAAGTCATTAATATATTCTTGAGAGGTTCTCCACCACGATGTAAACACCTTCCACTAGGTCCTACCTCCTAACACTGCCCCACTGGGGATCAAATTTCAGCATGACTTTTGGAGGGAACAAACCATATCCAAATCATAGCACCTTTAAATAAATCATCATATCCAGGGAAGGGGGTTGGGAAGTTATGTTTTTACTTTCATGAAAGTTTGAAACACTCGGCCCTACTCAGGGTTTCTCAGATTTTAATGTGCATAGAAATAATGTGGGCATCTTGATCAACATTGAGATACCATCTCACACCAGTTAGAATCATTAAAAAATCTGGAGACAACAGATGCTGGAGAGGATGTGGAGAAATAGGAACATGTTTACACTGTTGGTGGGAGTGTAAATTAGTTCAACCATTGTGGAAGACAGTGTGGTGATTCCTCAAGGACCTAGAAATAGAAATTCCATTTGACCCAGCAATCCCATTACTGAGTATATATCCAAAGGATTATAAATCGTTCTACTATAAGGACACGTGCACACGAATGTTCATTGCAGCACTGTTTACAATAGCAAAGACCTGGAACCAACCCAAATGCCCATCGATGATAGACTGGACAGAGAAAATGTGGCATATATACACCATGGAATATTATGCAGCCATCAAAAACGATGAGTCTGTGTCCTTTGTAGGGACATGGATGAACCTGGAAACCATCATTCTCAGCAAACTGACAGAAGAGCAGAAGATCAAACACCGCATGTTTTCACTCATAGGCGGGTGTTGAACAATGAGAACACATGGACACAGGGAGGGGAGCACTACACACTGGGGTCAGTTGGGGGGAAATAGGGGAGGGAGGGTGAGGGGTGGGGAGCTGGGGAGAGATAGCAAGGGGTGAGATGCCAGATGTAGGTGATGGGGAGGAAGGCAGCAAATCACACTGCCATGTGTGTACCTATGCAACAATCTTGCATGTTCTTCACATGTACCCCAAAACCTAAAATGCAATAAAATAAATAAATGGGGAAAAAAAAAGAATGTGACTCACTTAGATGGGGGTGAAGCCCAAGTTTCTGGTTTCTAGCAAGCTCCCAGATGGTGCCAAAGCATTGCTCCTTGGATCATCCTTGACTGTTGAGCAAGAGGATACAAATGTAAGCATGCATCAGAATCACCTGAAATGAAGAGACTGCTGCACTCACCCCCAGAGTTGGATTCTGTGGGTCTGAGGTAGAGCATGAGAATTCATATTTCCAATAAGTTCCGAGGTGATACTGATGCTGTTAGTTCAGGGGCCACACTTTGAGGATCACTGCCTCAGATTATTATTTTGTACATCTAAATACATATAGAACTGCATCTCCAGTGATTGCAACAATTATAGGTTCTCAAACCTCTCCATACTCCTCGCCGTATTTCCTATTTTAGTCTGAGCTGGGAACCTAGTCATTTTTATTTTAATAAATTGCCTCACCTGGGATGGTTCTTATATCAGTGGCCCAGGAATGCACTTTATGTAACACTGTCCTGGGGGAAACATTTTGGAATATTGTGTTTCAGGGAGGAACCCCTGTAGTTTAGAAAAAACACATTTAATTTTATAATAAGTTTAATTTGCTTCTAATGGTCATTCTGAATTTGTTTTCAAATATCATATAACATGAAAATAGTGGAAGAGAGTTTTATGCTTATTGAAGTTGTTTATGGGTTATATGCTAGACTCAAAAGTACTATTTTTAGAAGTGGTATTTTCTTCCTGGGTCAGTCTCTCAGTTCTTTTTGAGTTTGTTTTATTACATTCTCTGTAGAAGCTACAAGTTGGATTCTGTTGCCAATTTAAGCTAAACATTGTTAGGAATGGCCATTGCTATACTGTCTCAAAGGTTTGCTATATATCAGGTATTGTGTAAATTTTCCCAGTTTAGTCTCATAGAATATACTAAGTAATACCTTCAGAAGCCGGTACTATTATCCTCAACACATAGATGAGGAAATTAAGGCATATGAAGTTTAAGATACTTAACCAAGATCATATAGCTAGTTAATATCACAGCCAGAATTTTCACCCTGTCTGATCAGAAATAGGATGTGGGCATCTGTATTTAATTATGCTTTGTAAAACTAATTCTTAGCTAAAACAGTAGTTCGAATGGAATGCCCTCTATATAATGAAGGAAGAGGATGTTTTGGAACAAGATTTAATGTAATGCTTTGACAGGATGTGGCCGTGACTAACAGTTTTTGCTATCTATCTAGGGTTAATTATATTACCAGCATATTTTTTTAACCTTACTGGAACTTTAATGTATTATTTTTATCCCGCTATTAGGATCTTGTGCTCTTGATGCTGCTATTTATTATCCAGTAGTGATTTTGGCTAGCTAAAAAAGCCTATAGTCTTCTTGCCTCAAATTAAAGGCTATTTTCAGGGTTATCTGGTTTTCCACTCCATGACTATGTAGAAGATAGGCATTTTATCTATCATCTATTATCTTCTCTCACTAAATACTACATTTAGGTAAATCTTCAAGCAGCCTGTTTATTGCCATTCCTCAATTTCCTGCTCCCAAGTCAAAGCACGAAATCTTTTTTTTTTTTTTTCTATATTGAGTAAAAGTCTCACTCTGTAACCCAGGCTAGAGTGCAGTGGCACAATCTCAGCTCACTGCAACCTCCTCCTCCTGGGTTCAAGTGATTATCCTTCTGCAGCCTCTCAGGTGGTAGAGACAGAGTTCCCCCATGTTGGCCAGACTGGTCTCAAACTCCTGACCTCAACTGATCTGCCAGCCTCAGCTTCCCAAGGTGCTGGGATTACAGGTGTGAGCCACTGAGACTGGCCAGCACAAATCTTTAAAAATCTTTAAAAACAAATAGCATTCATGCAAAATTTCTTGCTGATATAAAAAATTTCATCCTTTATTTTCAACTTTATCAAAGATATAATCACTTAACTCCCAAATCTAAGCCAAAATATCCAGGGAAGGGGTTTAGAAAACTGTCTTTTTACCTTTCTGAAACTTGGAGCCTCTACATTCACCTCTACTTTCATAGTCTGGACTTCGAGCTACAATTGTCTAGAAGCTCACCAGTGTTTTCTAAAATGATTCTTATTGAAGTCTTTCAAAAGTTATTAAATCATTGACACATAACATTTTACATATTTATGGTGTACATATGAGTGTGTGTCAGATGCATAGAATGTGTTATAACTAAGTCAGGGTAACTGGGGTATCCATCACCTTAAGTGTTTATCATTTCTATGTATTGGTATCATTTCAAGTCCTCTCTTCTAGTTACTTTGAAATATACAAAATATTATTGCTAAGTATCATCACCCTATTCTGTTATCAAATCTTGGAACCTATTTCTTCTATCTGACTATATGTCTGTACCCACTAACCAACCTCTCTTAATGTCTCCTTCCATCTACACACCCTTCCTAGCCTTTGGTATCCATCATTGTATTCTCTATGTCTGTAAGATCAGGTTTAGCTCTCACATATGCATGAGAATATATAGTGTTTGTCTTTCTGTATCTGGCTCATTTCACTTAACATAATGACCTATAGTTTCATTCATGTTGCTAAAAATGACATGTATGCATTATTTTTTATGATTGAATATTCCATATGGGGTGTGTGTGTGTGTGTGTGTGTGTGTGTGTGCATGTATATATAGATATAGATAGATATCTCACATTTTCACCCATTTATGGGCACTTAGCTCTTAGGATGATTCCATATCTTGGCTATTGTGAATAATGCTGGTCCAAACATATGAGTGTGGGCATCCCTTTTATATACAGATTTTTTTTTCTTTGAATAAATACCCAGTAGTGGGATTCCTGGATCATATGTTAGTTCTATTTATAGTTTTTTGAGAAATCTGCCCACTGTTTTTTATAGTGGTTGCACTAATTTATATTCCCACCAAATATGTGTATATGTGTTTTGCCTAGACCTTAATAAGATTATGAAACTTCTGAATATATTGAACGTCTTATGCTATACAAAACAATTTATTCTCAGATACACAGAAAATAAATACTCCTGTGTGTTCATATTCGTATCACTACAAATTTAGATATTTTGTGTTAGATTAATTCTAGGCCAACCAGGAAAGACCCTCTAGAGAAGATGAAAATTTAACTGTGTTAAGAGTACAGAAATGGTCAGTTATAAAAGAACAGGTTTTTTTTTTTAATATCTAGAGGAAGCTGAGATATAATATTTGTGTTTAGAAACATTTCAAATATCATTTTTTTATAAATGTTAGGAAAGTAAATTTAAACTCAAGCAATATAGGCATTGTATTATTGCTTCAGTTAAAAGAAGAAGTTCAGGCGTGGACAGAGGTCAGGCCTGTATTGACAAGGACTCTGGCCCTGTCCACCTGGGTCACCACTCCAACATGTGGCAGCTTAATTGTCTGACAAAAAGACAATGATTGTCTGACAAAAAGACAAATCTATACCTCGTGTTAGTATTTAAATTCAGAGGAGGAGAGATTAACTCTTCCAGTGGTTCTCTCTTAGGAACCGAGATTATCTCTTCCAGAGATCCTCTCTTAAAAGCGAAAACATCTCTTTTCCATGCCCAGAGCAGAAGTCCACTGAGTTTTATCAGCTAATATTGGGTTACCCATCAATTATTTAACCAATCTCTTTGGTCAAGAAAATGTAATGAAACCAATTGGCTTAGCTGTGCATTCCTGAGCCCATTGTGGACAAAGGGAAGATTATTCCCTTAGCCTAGTCTGGTCCGGAGGTTAGGCTGGTTCTTCCTGAAGCACACAGGCTACCTTGTGGAAAAGGATGCAAACATACATAAAAACATAGCAGAAATGAATGTCTGGTGGGCAAATAACCACTGCATAAATAGGAAGAACACCTAGGTAAAGTATTAGAAGTGTTCTCTGCAGTGCCATCACATTCTGACTTCCCCAATGAGATTGCCAGACAGACCACTGCTTTTTAACAGAAGTGGAAAAATACTGAATCCAGTACTGCATAAATTGCAGAACATTTTTTTTTGCCTCCATGCATTTGTAATTACTCATATTAAAAATAACTTTGTAAGAGAAAAAAAAAGATGTGAAATTTATGTTCTAGGTCAATGTGTTGGGGATTTCAGAGCTGTTTTTCATTTGCCAATAATTCGATGAAAACTCAAAAGGGTTAGCTCCAGATATGTAAATAATTAATAACCACCCTGTTTTAATGGGTGATTTATTTAAGTATTACCTCTAAAAATAACTACAGAAGGAGGGTAGCAGTGCGGAAGAATGACTGTTCTGTGTATTGGGATTGAAACACGAGCTTGTGAAGACTACGGTTTTTGGCTTCGGACAATGTCAGTTTCGATTTGTTCTTTCATAATTTAAGAAAATTGTTTCCAAACATCACATGCAGTCTGTAGAAGTTAACACCAACATTCATATGAACTGGGTAAATTGGAATTGGCTTTCAGAAACTTATTGAAAATAATAACTGCAAAAGGCTGAAGATCTGGTTGTGGATGGTGCATTGAATTTAATGTCATATTGTCTAGTGCAATTTGTAACTGTGAATTAATTTGGGAAAGATCTTTAGGTGGGACCGTGAAATTGTTTGCTTCAACTCAGTCAACCAAGTAACATAGACTTCTGGTGGTGCCAAGGAACAGAGTTTACCTTCAAGGGCTGGCCTTAATTCAGAAGTACATAATTCATTCAGAGCCATACACAATGTGTGATTATTAGGCTGTGCCATTTTTGTTTAATACTCTTATATAATGTTTCTTTTTGATGTTGCTTTCTGATAATAAGAATCACTAATTTCAATAACTGTCTGAGGTGGCAAGTCTTTATTTGAGGATGAATTTAACATTTGAAAATACAACAAAGCCGTTCAATGTTGTGTCTGGGTAATTATGTGGTATGGTGATTCACTGCAGGGAAGTAGGGAAGGTAACACCAAGACATGAGTGCAGCAAATTAAAACTCATTTTTATGTGTGGCTGATAAACTGGCCATAAAGGCAATTTCAAAGGAGAAATGTATATTGGTAATATGCTAATTGTTACCGCATGGAGGGAAGACTCCTTTGAACCATCTAAGTGTTATTTAGGTTTATGAAACTTATAATACTTGATTTCCTTTCCAGCAAATTTAGACCCCTGGCTAATTAGAAATTAATAGAATCTGGGTATGTGTCTTTAAGTCATTCTAAAAATTTTCCTCAAGGACCTCAGTATATTAGACGTAATGCTTTTTATTCATGACATTGTGTCAATACTCTGGTTGTAACCTGAATACACACTAAAGTCTTGTACTCAGGAGAGGAGCCTCTGTCATGTCATTTGTAGTGTGTTGTGGTAAGGCGGGGGGGGTGGTGAAAATACACTTTGTTCTATGTTTCTTAGTCTTTTTTCTTTCATTTTCTCTTTCTCTTTTTCACTGTCTGCTCTTGGCTACTTCCCTGCTTATTAGATAAGTCATTAAAAGGTAGATAGGTAAATCAGAAGGTAATGAAACTTAAATCTGCTAATTCTTCAACTTGTTGGCAGTTCCTATTAAATGTTCAGTGGGAGAAGGAGGTATCACTACTAACTAAAATGAAGCTGAGGGATAATCTATGAAATTTATTTAACTGTTGCTAACTCATTAATAATTGATAATTAAGCAAACCAATATATTGCACAACTAAATGATGTCAGATGTTAGTTTTTTGGAGATACCAATGGTTAAAAAATTTGCTGGAAAGGAAATCAAGTATTGTAAGTTTAATAAACCTCAGATTTAGTGAAGAAAGTTTCCTGACCTCACAAAGTAACCTCCTCTCTTCCCTGGGACATTTGACAGTGCTAACAATGGCTACATTGAATTATCTTGGACCAGGAAAAAATAACCCTGTTGTTTCTGAGGTGCAAGACAGGAGAGTCTATATTTATGGCTGCTAAATCTTTGCAAGAAAAGCAAAAGGTGGGATGGCACCTTAGAAAAGTTAAGAGGTGTTGGTAGTATTCAGGGCCCAGCTCATTATAGTGTGACTATAATTGGTCTTAAGAACAAGGTGATGTAAAGAAAATGAGAAGCTACTTCAGCCTTCCCTTTTCATTCCGTGGGTTCTAGTGGATGCTTGCTTCCAAAGAGCTGGCTTTACGATAGACTCAGAACCCCCAGGTATTGGGGGATGCTTATGTGAACGCAGTGTCTGAGAAGTTTTTGTTGAAAGTATGGACAAGATATACATGTAACCTGAAGTCAGAGCTACGGCCAAAGATGATTTGCATACAGACAGATTAGATGGAAATAAGTAACAATAAAGAAAGCTAGCATGAGAATTTAAATGTAATCTGAAAGAGAAACAGAAGAACAGAAGGGAAACAATGTTCCCTGGGAAGCATGCAAAAGATAAAGAAATGCATTCTGTTAGAAATAACTTTCTAACAGCCTTCTACATTAGAGATATGGGGACAGTGGCTCTTTACCTTGACTGAGTATTGGAAATGCGCAAGGAGTTTGGAAATATGTACATACCTGCGTCCCATTCCTTGAGATTCTTAGTTGATGGAGACGGGGCAGGGCTTCTGCATCATGAGTTTGCAAACCGGCACAGGTGGCTCTCAAAAATGACTACGCTTGCCAACTGTTTCTGTGAAATATGCAAATTTCATTTAATGCCATCTTCTCCCACTGTGCCTTACTTTCCTTTTCATCTCCAGGCTGACTTTTCCTATTCTTCCCATCACCGTATCTCCTTCACATACATTGTCTTAACCTCAACAAAAACCTGAATAGCATGATATAATATCCTAATGCCCAGTACTCATCCTAATATGTATCTCCTTTCCCAGATGCAAGGGGAGACAGAAGTGGAGTGCTGGAAGCAAATTTCTAAGATGAGTGTCTTCCTAAACTGAGATTTCTATATCAAGTGAAGGGTCCTCTCTTTTGGGCTTCAGCTTAGGACACTAACTGTAGGATGTAAGGCTCTGGAATAAGAAACAGTAGGACTATAGTCGATACATCAGATTTTTAAAACACTAATAGCATAACTTTCAGAATTATTTTACTTTCTTTCCAAATCATACTGGTTTTGCTACATCTGTTCAAAAGGAAAATGAAAATGGCACATTTTATCTTTCACAAGCCTCTGTAATTATAACCATGAAAATGGAATATATTTATTCAAATTTGTTTCTTTTTAAAAGAAATGTCTGCAGCACAAGGGAGAAGTGCTGTTAAATAGGTCATTTAGAGATACCAGGCCTTCTATATTTAGTACAGCTGCCTTAAGATTGAATATGGCAAGATAAATTGAGAAGGTGCTTAGAAAGACACTAGTACTTTTTACAGTAGCATATTCAGCCATTATTATTCCTCAGAGCCAGAGAGGATAAACATTTCAGCCACCCATTTGATCCCACTCCAAAAGTCTCATCATTTATTCATTCATTCACTCATCCATTTATTCAAACAATTTTTGAGTGGCAATAATATTAAAAGAAAGTGTAGGATAGATATGGCCCTGGCCTTCACTGACCTCAGTGTCTTCCTTAGCAATGACTGGCCATAAGGAGACAGAAAGGTGAGTTCAGTGCAGTGGGCTTGTGGCTGGATGGTCTGGAGCTACAGTTCTCAGGTTGGTAATGCTGCTGTTCTCCTTGCTGGTGTATGACGTTAGTCAAGTTATTTAGCTTCTCTCAGTCTTAGTTTTCTCATCTGTGTGATACATTTATTTTAAAAATATATATTGAGCTGCTTCTGTGTATCAGGTACTGTGCTGGGTGGTGGAGGTACAAAAGCAAACAAGATGGGAGGGAGGTTTGTTCAGAGGATATATATATCTCCCCACTTGGTGCTGGGGGTGTGTGTGTGTATATATATATACACACACATACACACACTAACACACACACACACGCACATATATATACACACACCCAGCACCAAGTATATATATACACACACCCAGCACCAAGTATAATAAACACTAGCTGACATAATAGTATTATCATGGGACTCTGTTGGGTCTTGTAGGGGTTCAGAGCATCATAGGTACTGATACATCTGATTGTAGTTCCATAAAACACATTCTTTCATTTAACCAAATTGTGACATTACTCCATACTGCTCTGCAATTTGCCTTTTCTAGCAAGAATCTGAGTAGAGCAAAGGTAGTAAACATCTAATATGATCCTGGATAGAACTTTTCCAAGAGCGTATAATGTATAAGCAGTCATGTGATTTCAGGGTTCAGCAAGAGCATGATTGAATGTACCTTCCACAAGTTCAATAATATTGTCTGTGCATATGCTCCTTGATTTACAATGGGATTATGTCCTGATAAGACCATCATAAGTTGAAAATATCACAAATTGAAAATGCATACATGTAACCTACTGAACCTCAGAGCCTTGCCTAGTCTACACATGTTAGTACACTTACATTAGCCTACAGTTGAGCAAAATTATCTAATACAAAGCATATTATAAAATAAAGTGTTGAATATCTCATGTAATTTATTGAATGCTGTACTGAAAGTAAAAACCAGAATGATTTTAGGGATACCCAACGTATAGTTTCTCCTGAGTATGTAACGCTTCCACATCACTGTAAAGTTGACAAATCCTAAGTCAAACCATTGTAAGTTGAATACCGTTTGTACTATTTATTGCTGAATTTACAAAAATGACCAATGCCTGGAAAAAGCCTAGGAAATTGAGAAATATTGAAGTGAATAAATGAATGAAGTGGAGGATCTAACTTGGATAGTTGAATGAATAAGGACATAAGGTAAGGAGACCCACAGAAAGAGAAAATAAAGAAGTTAAACATTTAGAGATAATGTGCTCTGAATGATGGAGGTCATTGCCGGAAGATCAGGCATTTGATTTAAAGCTTTGAATGAAGACGCAATTCAGAAAAAGTCAAGAGCCAGATAGAGATTGTACTATGGCAGGCATAGAGAATGTTGAATGTATGAGAAAAAGGTGTGGAAGTAACAAGCTTTCTGTTGATGAGATAGCTCGAAGGCATGTGGAAGTCATGCAGGAGCAAGGGCTTAAGATTAAAGAGAAGGCATACAAACAAGATGCAAAGTGTTCAATGAATGTAGAGCAGAGCAGATTAGCCAAGAGCCATAAGAAAGGATGAGAGATGAGGTGGGTAGAAGCAGAGAAAGGCTGAAAGGGTAATTTTTATTTAATTTTATTTTTACCTGAAGATGAAAGATTAATTGCTTTGTCTTAACAGGAGAGATGCCTGTCTCATCTCTCAGGTACAAGGGGAGAGGAAAGTAAAGACAAGAAGTGAGGAGACCCAGGCAGTAAAACGTTTAAGCAAGATTGTCTGGCAGCATGTACTGACTCGTTACCAGCCTTGCAGAGAGGATCCTTTAGGCATCATAATGAAATGTTTCTGCTCAGTCTATCTAGGAGCCTCATCTTCATCAGCTGTTCACAGTTCAATCCCATAAAATATCTCTTTGTGTTCAACTATTGCCACATTCTTCATGGTAATGGGTAGCGACTTGGATGCTGAGTTAAGAAGTCTTAGCTAAGAAACTTCACACACGGCATTTGCTGCACAAAGCTGGAAAAGTATTATCAGCTTAAACAAATGGAGGATTTACTCAGTTCCCATCTATTAGCTACCATAGCTTCACAACCATTAGAAACATACCCTAAGAAGCTTTCCTGTCACTTTCTTATAAAGCCTTAGTCTTCCATTCAGCATACTGATGAGGCTTGGAATGTCTTTGAAAGATTTGTTATCCATAAAGAAAAATCTTAATATTACTTCAAGAAAAAAATCTGATAAACTCTAAGGAGAAGAGGGATGTGAAAAAACATAGGACCACGTGTTACGGAAGGAATGTGTTTTTAAGAATCAAGTGAAGAACAGAAATGCGGGAAGCACCACAGATGGAATTTTAATGGAAATTTCTTTGTAATTTAAGATCCTGCACCCTTCAAAAATAAAAGAAATGTTCAAGAAATGTATAAAAGAAAATATCTGACTGTCTCAGCATCTAAGCTGATACTCAGGATAGTGTTTACTAAGAAATCCTCTGTGACTATCCTGCCCTTTCCCCACACTCTCTGGGCATGTGATAGAAAGACAAAAAGATACAGCAATAAAGGCAATTACGAACATGCTGTGTGTTGGTTTTTCGAAGAATTATAATGTTCTGTTTTGTGCCTTGTAAATTTTAAACTGATGTTACTCTGGTGGAAGGCTGGCATGATGAATAATTCATAAAATGGGGACTACCCAATATTAGAAATGAAAATCACTTATTAAATGAAGAAGTCTCTATCCCTGGTGGTGCTAAATTGTGGAAAGTAATATTATCCACCAGTTTCATCCCCAGGTGAAAAGGCAACACCATAAATAAATAACCAGCCAACTAGGTTTTTATTATTAGGTTTATTACTGAGGTGTTCAGACCTCCTGACAGTATAATATTTTTCATAGTTTTAAAAAATAAAACTTTCTTCTTCACCTTTGACTAAAGTAGCTCAACTTTGATTAAAATATATGTATGATTTAAATAAGCCTTCTAAATGCCAAATGCAAAAGATGAATTCTGAATAAACTCTAATAGAGTTTTGCAAACTACAGTGTGCATCCAAAACACCTGAGCTACTTGTTAAATTTGTAGAAACTTCTCTTGGACTTCAAATCAGATTCCTTACAGGTAAGACACCAAAATGTGTACTTTTAATAGCACCCTCTGGGATTCTGATGCAGGTGGGAAAAGAACCAGACAATGATAAGCATTGAATTTATTGATGGATCATCTAGGGTTCTCGAATGGGAATGTTGTAGCCTGAAACCCTAATTGGTAAAGCCTTGCTCTGGCTTTTACCAGGTAAAATAAAGGAAGCCCATTACCTATTGAGCATCAGCAGGTAAGATCTATTTTAGGGATTGAATTTTATATAAACCTGTTAAAAAGAGCTACATAGTTCAAAACTTTCAAAATTAACTTTCTGTACTCCCAACCAAAAAGAAAAAAAAAGAAAAAATTTCACCCTGAAGGGAAAAAACTTCTTTATTGTGGATGTCAACAAGGAATAGTTATAAAAGGCATGTACAAGCAGAAATTCGTTTTGCACTTCAGGCTTCACATTGGACTTAATAGCACAAATTATTAATGAGGACTATAAGGGAGACAGCTCTTTTTCCTCACCCCTCTGCTGCATTTGTCAGTACTAATCACAGCCACCTTCATTAAAACTTTTTCAGTTTTGACTTCCTTGACTTGGTATTCTTCAGTCACCCTAGCTCCATGACCGGTTTTGGCTGGCACCTTTTTTTCCCAATTAACTCATGCAATTCCCAGAGGCTTAGCTCTTTCTTTAAATAGGATCAACTAGGACAGGCCTGCACATTCCTTACCAAACCACTTCCTCAACCTTGACTTCACCAACATCAAAATTCTACACAATTTCCAGTTAAAGTACCAGATTCATATGTCAAAAATAGTACTAATACCCCTTTTAAATGAGACATAGTTTTTCAAGCTTTTTGATTTCTGTCATTCCCTTGGGTCCTCCTCCTCCTCCTCCTCCTCCTCCTCCTCCTCCTCCTCCTCCTCCTCCTCCTCCTCCT
>NW_022436963.1:33253612-33291146 GCF_009761245.1 Sapajus apella
CTCCTCCTCCTCCTCCTCCTCCTCCTCCTCCTCCTCCTCCTCCTCCTTTCTTCTCCTTCTTCTTCTTCTTCCTCCTCCTCCTCCTCCGCTCCTTCTCCTCCTCCTTCTCCTTTTCCTTCTTTTTCTTTTTTGACTGAGATTTAGATCCAATCCTAGTTTTTCATTTCTACTGAATGGTAAAGAAATGGAAATATCTGCCTGGTTTTTCTAATTCTTCTCTCACTTTTATCTCTCTCTTTCCCTCCATTTATTTGTTCATTCAATATCCATGCATTCTATCCAATCATCTATCAAATAAATGGATATTAAGTGCCAGCTGTGTGTCAGGCATTGTACTAAAGTCCAGTGATAATTTAAGATAAAACAAAATAGCAAGAGCCTAGCCTTTAGGAAACTTTGAAGAGACATTAGTGAAATAATCACAAAAAAATATAGTTGCAAACTGATATGAGCACTGAAAAAGAAATGTCTAAGATATTACAGAATTAATAACTGGAAAACCTGGTCTCTTGGGAATACAGAAAGAGATGAAGGAAGATATTTTTGTGCAATGTAGCTTACAGATGAAAGAGAAAGAAAACTTATTAGGCTAAAGCTGAATGGAGAAAGAAAATAACATTATAAAGCTTAATTTATGTTTTTATTCATTCATCGGTTCATTCACTACCCAATCACCAAATATTTGAGTGATTACCTTGAGCCTGGTGCTCTACTATAAATGAGATTTTATGGTAAGCAATACCTTCAACAATTTAACAAATATTTATCACATCCTCATCACCTGTCAGACATTGGGAAGACACTGCATGCTGAGTTTCCATTGCTTAAGTATGCCTGTGTGCCCCAGTAAAGCCCAGTGAATAGTGGTTGGGGTTGAAGGGGCTGTTAAAAGCATTATTATAGCTGCAACTGTTACTGCATGTTGTTTGGGTCTTATAAAACTTGGTTCAAAACTCACAACTATTTGGAGGCCCTTTTTACCATCCTGATTCTATTCCATTTTTGTACGTTTACATCCCCCGTATTCTCACTGAGAGCCAAGTTAAATACGACTGTTTCTTTCAATCCATGCTCAAGGCAACCGAGACTCTACTTTAGCTACCAGCTCAATCAGTCAAAACAGAATTCTTAGACAATTCTTTTCTAGAGGACTAAGAAAGAAGGTATTGTTTTATCATCTTGATATGAAAATTGTATTTGAACAGTATTATCCAAATCCTTCTCTTCAAGATTGATGATAATCATGCCTTTCTTTCTTTCAAATATCTAAGGAATGTAATACTCATTTATCTCATAATAAGATTACTGAGTAGCAAATCATACAACTTAAGAGGTAGTAAGGCTCTTGGAAATCACCCACTTCAATCTCCTAATGTTAACAGATTGAATGAAAATGAAGCTCAGGGATATTAATGGACTTGATCATAGTTAGGCAAATACAGTATAGGCACTAATATAGGTTGTCTGAAGTTAGGTTCTCTGGAAAAAAGGCTATGAGACACAGAGGTATATACAGGAGGTTTATTGGGGAAAACACCAGCCAACACTTGTGAGGGAATGGCGGGAACAGGAGAGTAGAGGAAGACGATGAACTTCTATGCAGTCACAACACAGGCCTCAAATGAGCCCGTAGTGGATTCTGGATTGGGTTCCTTTCTAGAGCTGACCTGCCTTGAGGCACTTGGACAAGTCTCTAAATATGGACTTCCCCTGGAGAGGAAGCATGGCCTTGGACAGGGGCAATTCTAGGAGAAACATCAGCTACAAGGACTCTCAGCAGCTGGGAGAGGTAGGGCCTTGGTGCTGAAGAGGGTGTGGGCAGCTCACTGCTAGATCTACCATATCAGATGAGGAGAGTTTCATAAAAAGTGTGTCCCAGTAAAGAACAGCAAAGGGCTTTATATTTTACTTCTTGCTAAGTCTCTCATTACTGGATATTTTCTTAATTTTCTTATTCTAACCAAAAAGCACTGCTTGAAAAAGATACAGTTGCCTGAAAAATTTTATTTAATGTTAGTTTTGGATGCTGACAGAGCTAATCTGAACTAATCAGCAAAAAGAAAAGAAAAAAAGGAACATCACAGTGATGATTCTTAGGGATAAGAACTCATAAATGAAGCATCTTATATTGCCATTTTGGAAGGTCACCTGCGATGCGATGTAATAAACGAAGTCATGAAAATGCATCTACAGGAAAGTGAGAAAACAATCATTTCTAGAAACAGCCTGTTAATTGGATTTAAATAAAAAAAAAACCAAAAAACCTACTTTCTCAAATTCTTAATTCACCAAATGTTTATTGAGCCTGTTGTGTGTTCCAAACAATGTTCTAAGTGTTTGAGATTTAAAAGCAAACGAGACAAAGTCCCTAAGGCTTTACCTCTTAGAGTCCATTCTGTTGGCTTTCTTCACAACTTTGGCATCTTATTGTGAATTTCTGGAGTATGGAGCTATGTTCTATTTTTCCTTATATCTCTAGTGCTTTGCTTCATGCCTGGCATATAAATGTTTGTTGAATGAAAAACATAACAAACTCTTTCACACTTGTAGACAAGTACTTGAACTACAACCGTCACACCTCTAAATATTTAATGACCGAACAAATGTTTGTTTTATCTCTAGCCAGATTTCAGAGATCTCATAAATCTTCCTGAGGCAGACTATAAGGGAAAGAAAATGCTGTCAGGTTTTAAAAATACACAGAAAAAAAGAATACAATTGGCTAGTGACTGAGAGAAATAATCTTGGCTTTGATTTTTTTTTGTTGTTGTTCTCATTTTCTGTGCGTGGTTACTCAGACACCTAGAGATTTTCCTTAAGAAGGTTGCAGAGTTTATAGTATTGGATGCTTTATATATTCCAGAATTTTTCCAAGATTAGTATTTAAAAAGACCTAAAACCTCATTTCAAATAATGGCAGGTCTTTATTTAAACCTCTTTCAAAGTGAGAAATATATTTTATTTCTATGTTTGATGAAATTATATACTTGTTATGTATTTTAAAAAGTGAGCTCTACAACACTGGGTGAATGGTATGACAAGGTGGTGACACAGTTAGTTGTGTACAAGCATCACATAGGAAGTTTACTATAAAATATATTTATCTAAATGTTATCTCCCTGACAACCTGATTTAGAAAATATGGGGCAAGACCTAGTAATGTATCATTTCTCATCATTCCAAACTGGTTAATATGTTGGAAAGAATAGAGATTTTGCAGTTAGAAGTTAAATTTCTGTTCTGATGCTGTCCCTTACTTCATGATTTTGGGTAATTCCCATGGCTTATCTGTGACTATTTCCTCACATGTTTGAAGTGATATTAAAAATAAGTTTCTTTTCTACGCTGAAAGAGTTGTTAATGTGTATTTAAAAAGTGAATATGCATAAATATGTTTTATGGTTCTTAAAGGCTAGACAAATGTACTTATGAAAGAAATTTTTAAGAACTAAACATGACATTCTCCTTCTTAGTCACTTTCTTCAACACAGAGTCTTAGAAAATTGGACAAAACTCGACTTTCCCACCAAGTGAACACTTGGAATCTCCTGAAAGATTCCCATTCAGTCATCTCTCTTTGGGAACCTTCTGGCAAAGATAGCCCAACTCGGACAGAAATAAGAATTGTAAAATATTCATTATTTTAAAAACAATATATAGTATCATATTTATATAAAAGTTTCAAATTTTTTAAAAATAATAAAGTGAATTTATTTTCCAGCTCTCATTTTATTTTTATTTCCAAATGCTTTTGAAAATGCTTTAGGCAGTTATCTCTGTCTGCTATTTCTGTCACTTCAGTAGGAATATGCCTGATTGAACACGTGATTTTATATCTGTATTTTTGAAATTTAGAAGCTGCAGAAAGCAAAATATGTAAATTTTTTGTGTCTTTGTGACATCATCATCATCTTATGTTAATATAATTATATAAACAATGAGAGAACTCTACTGATAATTGATAAAAGGAAGTATATATACCCCTATGTATTTATGTGTCTGTGACAGGCTTTGAAGGGAGACTCTTAAACATATTTTATAATTCTCATTTCCTCAAAATAAAGCAGTACATCCCCAGACTGATGACTGAATATTTTAATGGTGATTTGCCATCAAGTGAAAAGGTGAGATTTTATATAATCCATAACAATTCGAGATTGCTTTAGAGATTTATTCAAAACTGGAAAATAACACCCCTTTTGTGGCCACATCTTTCAATATGTAGGTTACCAGTACTGTCACCCTCACTCTCCCTAAAAATGCCCAAAAGCCACTGTTCTCTATTATTGCATACATTTATTGTAATAGCAAATGTTTCTGTTATTCAAGTTGACAATATTTCATATACCTCTGAAGACTGTGTAGGGTTTGTTTTTGTTCTCCCTGTTGATGTTGCTTTCATTAGAAACACGAGTGACCCAAATGATTGCTAAATGGATGGTGTTGGATATGCCTACATTAAATTCTGCTACCTCAACATGTTTGAATATATTTGTATAAATGCAGACGTTCATCTTTAATGTGATGTTATTCAGGCATTCCCATAACCAGTTGAAGGGAAGATTTTCTAGTGATTTAAGTAATCACATCATTTAGTTTTTTCGTCCCAAGGAAATGGTTTTCTTCCTTTAGGTGAGCCGGCATAGCTTGAAGGTAATTTGCCTGCTTACCTTTGGCTGAAATTGAAAGAAAAGGAACATAAGCAAAAAAGACAAAATGTCTTTCTTAATTAAAAAAAAAAAAAGTTAATTTGAAAGAAGAGTGAGGGATTAGGATGCCCAGATTCATAGAGGAAGTGACAAGACCTTATGGAAGTACAAATGGGCCACCAGTGAGTCTGCTGATTCAATTCAGGCAAATTATAATGTTGCCCAAATAACACACTCACTAAAGTGTGTACTGACTGACCTCTGAACTGGCAACATATGGAGTTGTTATAGTTTCCCTGTGGAATGCTGATGTCCTCTTCATCTTTATTACCTACAGATGATTTTCCATTCTGGTTCAAATTCTTGCTATGGACTTTTTAAATAGAAATGATTATCCAAACCTGGAACCTAAAGGAAAAAAACATTACCAAGGCCCTTATACCTTCTATTTCACTTAGAATGCATTTAATAATAATTTTTAAAATCATGAAAATAGTAATTACCTAAAATCCTTTCTCATTTTTTTTTGTGTTTTTCTTATCTGTCCACACACATACATATGCTAATTGCAAAAGTAATAAATGCACATTATAAAATCTTTCACATTGTTGTAAGAATGCATTTATGGTGGGGCGCGGTGGCTCACCCCTGTAATCCCAGCACTTTGGGAGGCTGAGGCAGGGATGGATCACGAGGTCAAGAGATCGAGACCATACTGGCCAACATGGCGAAATCCCGTCTCTACTAAAAATACAAAAAAATTAGCTGGGCGTGGTGGCACACGCCTGTAGTCCCAGCTACTCGGGAGACTGAGGCAGGAGAATTGCTTGAATCCGGGAGGCGGAGGTTGCAGTGAGCCGAGGTCGTGCCACTGCGCTCCAGCCTGGCGCCTCGTGACAGAGTGAGACTCTGTAAGAAGGCATTTATAAGATAAAATATATTTATGAATAATTATAATGTAAAATATATTTTAAATCATTTTAAAATTCTTACACTCAAAGATAACCATTGTTTATATTTACATAGGGATATGGTTATAGATATAGATGTATAGATGTGTGTATATGTGTTTGTACATATTGTTTTTTAAAAATAAAATAAATTCATTTTATAATTTTGTGATTTTCTTTTATTTGTGATACTGTGGTTATCCTCCCATATCCTTATTACTCAATATTGATTTCTCTTAATATTATGATTTTTGTATATAATAGTGTTATGTTTATTACATGTCTCTATCAAAATATATTTAGCCAACTCTTGCTGTTAAATAACAAGGTTATATTTTACTTTGAGCCTATAGTGACTGGGATATGACTAATACTGTAGCAATCAATCTTACGGCTAAGCCAAAAATCACAGATCATTTCTTTAGCTTAAATTGTTGGAAGTTCTATTGTTGATTAAAAGTATGCATGTGTAAATATTTGGTACATATTTGAAAGTTACTATAAAATGCGTTTACTAACTTATAGCCTAAATAGTATAGGTCACATCTGTTTACTCTTAACAGTATTTTTCAGAACTGAAAACCTGTGAGGCAATAAAGGGCATTGCCTTAATTTATACTACTTTTATTTCTAGTAAAATCAAAAATGTTTTATATATTTATTTTCAATTTGTATTTTTCTTTTGTGAATTGCATGTGTTCATATTTTATTTTTATTTCTAATTTTTTAAATAAAAATAAGTTTACTTGTCTGATATGTGAGTAATACATATTTATTGTGGGATGGGATCAGATGACTTATGAAAGCTTAGGAGGAAAGGTAAAATTTACCCCTAAGTCCTCATAATAAGGTAATTGTATACATATTTCAGTTTCTACCCACTCTTTTGGCATGAAGTGATATATCATTTTAATGCAATTTTCTGATTATTTGGGAAAGTTGAGCATCTTTTCTGATGTTTATTAACTATGTGAATGTGCCCTTCCTTTCATTTCATATTCCTAATCTGTACATTTTGATTTCATTGTCTTTTCTTATAAATTTATTAGCTTTATTTTAATATAGATGTTGATTTGTCACATGCATAACATATATTTTTTCTTTTTAACATTAATTTTATTATTATTTTTAACATTTTTGTTTCAATAGCTTTAGGGTTACAAGTAGTTTTTGATTACATGGATAAATTTAAATATATATTTTTCAAAACTACCCACTGTTCATTTATAATATATTGGTTATTTTTTGCCACTGAAAGAAATTTATGGTGTTTATGCTATTGATTGTATGGTGTTTTGCCACTAGTGGTATGAATTATGTTTTATTTTGATCATTAAAAATATGTATAAGATCACACAGGTTTTTACTCATTTAGCCTTTAACTCCTCTGAAGTTAATTGTTGCATATAGTGTGAGGAGATACTTTATTTTTTTTCCAACTACTAAATTTCCTACCTTAGTTAAAAGGTCTTTCTAAATCTAGATTTTGCATATAATGTTTATATTTTTTCTTTGATTACTGTTATTCATCTTTGGTTCACACATCTAATTATTCATTCATTTACTGAAGCCTACACCTGGGAGATCTTTTCCAATCAGAATAGACAGAGCTTATATAATGGCTGCATCTGGAATAAATGTGCTTAGTTAGTTACCTATTGATGGTTACATTACTTTTGTATTTTGACTTTTCATACACGTTACTACAGTGAATACCTTTCTACATATATAAATAAGTCTGTTAAGTGAAAATGTTGAGTGTATTTTTTTATTTAAAAGACTTTGCCTTCACTATTGGAGTGGGAGTTTGTAGGTGTAATGGGAGGTGACTTCATGATCTACATGGTTATGGATTGGAATCTGAAACATTGATATGAGCTCAAGTTCAGTTTAATATATCTACAGATGATTACATATAGAAATACTGATAGATATTTTTGTGCGCATGTGTTAGCATACACATATTATCTTGCTGTTAGTGTCAGCCTAGCAGGCCTAGAAGCATGTATACGTCAGTAGCAGCAAGCACACCTGGCATCCATGTATTTGGTTTCTCATACCATTATCCATTGAGTAGAACTCCTTGAACAACTCCTTGAAGAAACTGGTGATTTTATGATGGGGGCAGGGAATACTCAAGATGATTCTGGAGCATCTTATGTTGCTAGAAGTTTAAAAAGTGTTTAGGATGTCAAAGGGATGTAGGACCAACTAAGGTTTCTTAATGTCCAAAGCAGAGATAATTTGAACAAAAAAAATAAATAAAGTAGTATTGGACAATAACCTAAAGTATAACATGGATATCAGTTAAGTCCCTGCTGATACAAATAAATGACTTAATAAATAACTGAAAGCTAGGCAAATCTTTTCTACAGAAGAATTTCAAATACTTTATGTATATACTCTTCTCTCACAAAGTTAGAGCATCACTCCTCAATTCCTTAATTGTAGCCTATACATGGTGACTTCTTTTCAAAGAAGGCAGCCTGGAAAAGGTGGAAAAATTAACTTTACAGTAAAGAACCTGACAAACACTATCTCAGTGTGGTGAATGAGGTTAATATCCATATGATAAGTTATGTTGACACTACATTCCCTTGACACTTGTAATGAGAATGGCAATTTATTCTGTGGCCTTTCTCCTCAAAATGCCAGACCAGGCTAATCATGAGAGATACATCAGACAAATTCTAATTGAGGGACATTCTCCAAGATACCTGGCCAGTGCTCCTCAAAGCTACCAAGGACGTAGAAAACAAGGAAAGTTGGAGAAACTGTCATAGCCAAGAGGAGCCTAAGGAGAGGTGATCACTCCCTGTAAAATTTTTACCTGGATGGATCTTGGATTAGAAAAAGGGCATTTGAATATCATACCCTGGGCCTGTTGTGGGGTGAGGGGCTAGAGGAGGGATAGCATTAGGAGAAATACCTAATGTAGATGATGTGGTGATGGATGCAACAAATCACCATGGCACGTGTATACCTATGTAACAAACCTGCATGTTCTGCACATGTACCCCAGAACTTAAAGTATAATAATAATTTTTTTAATATGAACTTTAGTTAATGATACATCAACATTGGTTCATTAATTGTGGCAAATTTTGCATAATAATAAATGTTAGAGGTTAATAGTAGGGGAGACTAGTTGGTGTGAGGTACCTGCAGTTGTCCTCAAAATTTTTCTGTAATCTGAGAACAGTTCTAAAATATAGTTTCTTCAAAACAAAAAAACTTTTGCAGCTGGATGTGGTGGCTCCCACTAGTAATTCCTGCATTTTGGGAGGCTGAGGTGGGCAGATGAGGCCCGCCTAGGCCTCATTGCATGAGCTCAGGAGTATGACACCAGCCTGGGTAACATGATGAAACTCCATCTCTACCAAAACTACAAAAAATTAGCAGGGAATGCTGGCACACACCTGTGTTTCCAGCTACTCAGGAGGTTGAGGTGGGAGGAGGGTAGCTTGAGCCTGGGACATGGATGTTGCAATGAGCTGAGATCGCACCACTGCACTCCCGCCTGGGTGACAGCCATCTCTAAAAAAAAAAAATCTTTTCTACATCACCCTCCATTGAGGTTATGTGCATCTTTACTGTCATCTGCAGTGTAAGAAATGTTTTCTTCATCAAATGTTTATTAAACATTTGTTTCTTTGCTACTCTGATAGGACAAAATAAGATTTTTAGTGTAATTTTTATTCTTATTTTTTTTGCTATGAGTAGAGTTGAGCAGCTGTTCAGATATTTTTAAAAATTGTGTGTTTTTCTTTCAACTCTCAATCCTGATTGTTTGCTATTTTTCCATTGGGTTGTTTTTCTTCCATTTATAGGAGCCATGCAGCACATAGTTTTCTACTTTATTTGTATTCTGACTTTGTTGTTTCTTGATATGCAAAAAATTTGCTTTTTATTTAGTTGACTTATTCATCTATGGATTCTGCATTTTCTATTGCAAGGGTATTCCACCAGGACTTTGTTTTTTATCTAATATTGTATAGTTTCTTTTTTATACTTCTTTGCATTTATTATCTCCAGTGATATAATTATTAATTTTAAATCTAGCTATTTCCTTCTGTTTTATGTTTCCTTCTATTCCTATATCTTTTGCTTGTGGTTTATTTTCTCTTTCGTCTTGAGGTACTTGGAGATGGCACATTGGATTTTTTAATTTCTTAATAATTACCTTTGTTCTTTGAGATGGAATCTTGCTCTGTCTCCCACGCTGGAGTGCAGTGGTGTGATCTTGGCTCACTGCAACCTCCGCCTCCTGGGTTCAAGCAATTCTCCTGCATCAGCATCCTAAGTAGCTGGGATTACAGTCAGCATCCTAAGTAGCTGGGATTACAGGCACCCACTACCACACCTGGCTAATTTTGCTTGTATTTTTAGTAGAGACGGAGTTTCACCATGTTGGCCACCTTGGTTTTGAACTCCTGACCTCAAGTGATCCACCCACCTCAGCCTCCCAAAGTGTTAGAATTACAGGTACGTGAGCCACCGCGCTTAGCCAATAATTACCTTTAAGTCTTAAAAAAAACAACCCTCTTTCTTGAAAGTATATTTGTGAATTATCATCAACAATATGTCAATATGTCTAAATGGTCTGAATGCCTCTTTTGCCAGGTATGGTAGGCTGCGTTCTCAAGATACATCCCCAAGATTCTATCCACTGGTCATTCAATCAAACACTACTTAGGTTAAGATAGTGCTGTGATGAGATTTTGCAGATGTTATGGGAAGATATTAAAATAATCCCTAGATATTAAAATAATCTGAGGAGGCCCCACACAATCAGAAGAGCTCTTACAAGTGGAAGAGGAAGGCAGAAGAATTAATCAAAGGGATAGGTTGGCAAGAGAAGGCATAGGAGAGATGAGGAAGAAGGCAGGCAGATTTGAAGGGTGAAAAGGACTTGACCTCCACAACTGGCTTTGAGGACGGATGGAGGGTTCCATGTACTAAGGAATGCTGATTGCTCCAGAGACTGAAAATGTCCCCCCACCGACATCAGCAAGGAAATGGAGCCTCAGTCCTACAACCACAGAGAACTGAAGTTAGTTAATGGCCTGAATGAATTTAGAAATGAATTCATTTTCAGAGCCTTCAGAAAGGAAAATTGCCATGCTGACATCTTGATTTCAGCCTTGTGCAGTCCCTCAGCAGAGAAACTAGCTGAACCTGACAGCTTTCTGACTCACAGAACTGTGAAATAATAAATGCTTGGTTTTTTAAGCTTCTAAATTTGTGTTGGTTTGTGGTAGCAAGAAATTAATTTAGAAGGTAATGAAATTAGCTCAATTTCAGTTTCCCTTATACACAATCCTAGATTTGTTAGTTTAATCTTGAGATTTGTATTACATTTCAAGTGTTAGTTTGGAATAATTATATTTTTAAATTATTTCTTTTTCAATGCTAGTCTTTTCAGTAATTCCAGTTTGTTTTTTTTTTCAATGTCCGTGTTTTCAGCAATTCTAGTTTGTTTTCTTAGACTTGACTGTGTAAGAATATTTATCTCTTGTCATCAACATAAATGACAGCATATCTGGATAGTGAGTTTTGAAATTATATATTTTCTTTCTCATAATTTGATTCATGTTACTAATCTAATGTTGGAGGGAAAACATATTTTTCCCTTCAACAACTGTAGTTTTATATTTAGATACTTTTTCTCGAGATGTTGACTAACTTATATATAGGTGCTTTTTTCCCCCCATTACCCTTGCCAATTAATTAGTAAGATCTTTGCATTCAGCATTGAGAAAATTTTCTTATATTCGACTTTAAATATTTGGTTTCCTTTCATATTGGTCTTTGGGATTACAAATTATCTGGTTTTGTTTTGTATTATATTTATACTATATATTTGTCTTATATATCCTATATATGGTCTTATCCATAGTATAATTTTATAAATTTGATTGTGTTTTATTTATCTTTGTCTTTTACCTCCAAATGCTGAAACAGGTTTTAAGCTTCCATCTCTTACTACTATTCAATATTAATTTTTTTTCAGTTTCTGAGTCTACTTTTATTTCTGCAGTCTCATCAGATTTTATCTTCTAGTTCAGCTCTCATTTTATACTTATATTGAATTTTATGGAAATCACCAGGCATAATTTCTCTAATTTTTTGCCTAAAGAATTCTTTATCAAAAAAGCTCCTCTTTCCCCTCCTGAGTTATATCTTCTCATTTTTCCTTTTTTATAGAAATGTTTTATGTTTTATTTGGGGTATTTTCTATATACTCATCTGGACATGTGAGAATCTACCCTTGGCCTGATCTTGTCTAAAAACGTGGCAATAAGAACCTCCTATGCTTATTTCATTCTCACAGGGATACTCTTAAAATCTCAAATCTCAAATCTTAATCTGGAGAGCTGAATATTAGAAATGTGTGTGGCCAGTCTAGAAATTTTTCAGATGGAAGACTATGGGGCAGAAGCTATAGTTGCAGGCTGCTATACAAAGGAACTTGATCTCTTAATGGTTTCTTAGTATTGGTGAAGCTTTTCTATCACTTAATTTTCTTGTTCACTTAGTCTCTGTTTCTGAATATACAGCATAGCTATTTATGGACTCTTTCTGTTGCTTTTATCTGCTGACTAAGGAATTATCCAAAATATCTAATGGAAGTCTCTCTGGTGTCTTTCTTGCCATTAATCATCCTTGAGAAGCTATATCCAACTTCGTATTAGTTTATTCTTACACTGCTGTAAAGAAATACATGACACCTGGTAATTTGTAAAGAAAAAAGGTTTATTTGACTCACAGTTCTGCAGGCTCCCCAGGAAGCATGGCAGAATCTGCTCACTTCTGGGGAAGCCTCAGGAAATGTAAATCATGGCCGAAGGGAAGGGAGGAGCACATGTATCACATGGCCAGAGTAAGAAAAAGAGAAAGGAGGGGAGGTGCTATACACTTTTAAACAACCAGATTTCATGAGAACTTGCTCATTATCATACGGATAGTATCAAAGAGGGATGGTGCTAACCCATTCATGAGAAACCACCCCCAGGATTCAATCACCTCCCATAGGCCCCACTTTCAACATCAGTAATTACAATTTATAATTGAACATGAGATTTGGTTGGGGATACAGGTCCAAACCATATTATTGTTGTTCTAGTATAAAACACAGTTCCATAGTTATGGTCCCTGTAGATGCCACTTCTAACTTCTGACCCATGTTTTATGTCCTATTTAAGAAATGTAAGAGAAGTGAAAAGCATAGTGGATGGTGTTCGCTGAGAAAACTGTATTCCTTCAAATTAATCCTCCAAACTTCTACTCATAGAAAAATAACTTAAACTTTGGGAATAAACATGGCATATGCTTTAATTTCAAGAAATTATGGAGAACATTCTGTCTCTTTATAGTATTTTAACCGTGTTGGTAAAGACTGACAGAATGGTGGATGTGTGTGATGGGCCATGTGTAGTGTGTGGGGTGCAAAGTCATGCAAAATGTTAGATACATGCACCTAAGGCACTGCCCACCCCCAATATGAAGCATTTCATGGATTCCATGACCAAGGGTTTTGCTTGTGCTGCATGTACCCTTGTGTTGTGCCTTGTGTATTTTCATATTATTGATAGTAAGAGTTGTTAATATTTTTCTTTAGTTTTTATAGCTTTAGTTTTGTAGCTAGTTTGTGCATCATAATATACTAAACTACCTCCTTGTTGACTCCATTTTGATTGTTTACTCTCTTTGATGTTACAGAGGATATTGAAATATATGTGTTACTTTTAGTATCTTCTGACTTTTAAAAAATTATATCTATACCTAGAAGGAGTAGAATTAATGCATTGTAGATTATGGACTTAACTTCATTATCCTTCACTCATACTTTTCTAATTGCTTTTTGAAAGACTGATACCAATTTACAATATTGTCAACAATATATGACTGTATCATTTTCACCTCAAACTTAGCAGCATTGGGTTATAACATATAATTTATTATATATGCAAATTCTTATATCTATAATTTCTTTAAAAATAATAAAGAAATTATTTATGTACCCATAAATATATATAGTTATATCTGGAATTTCTTGAAATATTAAGTTATATAATTATAATAAATATATTTATATAAATATAAAATAAATATAAATACTTTCTTTGGCATTTTAAAAAATAGATATAAGAAATTATATATGATATATAAATATTTTTATGGACAATATTATAGAAATTAACATATACTTTCTAAATTAACATATAATTTCTTTAATATATTATATGAATTAAATTACTTAGAAATAGGCAACAACAAGTTGCCAAGGTAATTATTTTTATCAGGTGTTATGAGTTTGCTTGTATATTAAGCAAAAGTATAATAGTTTAAAAGAATTGTTACATATATTCTGTCTTTCAATTACAAGTTAGTATTGTCCCCTAAACTATTTCAGGGAAGATTCTGAATCTTTGAAATTCAAATGCTAGTGTGCAAATGGTACCTGGAATATCAACCTCATTTAATAATGTACTTGTAATGACTTTTTATCTGGATTTTTATGAGGAAAACAAAACTAGTTATGAACAGTTAGACATTTTTATATCATATCCTCCGATAATCATGGTCTTCTATGAAGTAAAGAATATTAGTTCCTTTTATTGGTAAAGGAGTATTCACAATTCTGTCTTTATAAAAAATAATTTTTATTTATTTTAGTCAATTAATATTTACTATGTGTCTACTCTCTGATAGGTCCTAAGTCTCATCAAGTATATAGCAGAACATGAATTTTAGAGCAGAAGGCCTATTCATTTTCTATTGCTGTGTAACAAATCACTGCACATTTAGCAACTTAAAACAACACGTATTTATTATCTAACAGTTACAGGTCAGAATTCTAGGCAAAACTGCAAGTTTGCTGTCATCGTGTCAGCCTGGGCTGGGATCTTATCTGAGATTTGAGGAAGAATTCACTTTGAGACTCATTCGGGTTGCTGGCAAAATTTATTTCCTGTGGCTGTGTGACTAAGGGCTCTTGCTTTTTTCTGGATGTTGGTTGGAGTTTCTGTAGGTCCTAGAGGCCCCGACAGTTCCCTGTCCTATCTTCCCAACGGTTTTTGCTTCTTAAGGCCAGCAAAAGAATCTCTAACTCCAGGCAAAGATAGAGTCCTGTATAAAGTGACGCCATCATCGGAATGACATCACATTAACTGCCACATTCTATTGGTTAGAAGCAAGTCACATGATCTACCTGGACACAACAGGAAGGGATTATACAGTGGTGGGACTTATTGGGCCACCTTAGGAGTGTCCACCACAGAAGATACTGGGAAAATTATCTTGTAAATTTCCTTTTTGAAATTGCTTATATCGAGTTTCCTTCCCTATTCTTTCCTCCGTTTAATTGCATCTCCCATTTATCTACTTGGTTATTTTGAACGTACTCATGATGTGTTACACGACATAGTCAGCTCCTGGGAAATTTGCATAAAAATCAAACTCTATTTTAAGGGTTTTTATTATTTCATTACAAACATTTGTTTCAGATTCGAACCATACAAAACCTAAGAGTAGCATTGCTCTGATTTGCACCCATAAATAAATGTCACTTTACCATTAAGCATACTCAAAGGGCATTTCCAAGGAAATTCTGATTTTGCTAAGACTTACTGGAGGTTAAAAAATTATCTAGAGACTAGAAGAAAATGGAATTCAATTGGAATACCTGGTTGCAATTTTTATTTAAATTATGTAATTAAGGTACCTCTCCTGCAATATTCAGCCTGTTAAACTGTAGAAGTCTTACTTGAATATAATACAGTAATCATTACCTATAGTAAATATAATTTCTTTTCGGATTACCTTTAACCATTTGTGATTTCATCATTTATATGAATCAATGGCAAATTGCAAGAGGTTCATAATTTAGGCATTTAGAAAATAAAGGACAATTTATTTTACAATTTGGCATCTGTATATGATATGTTTATGAGAGGTCTGGCAGATACTAGAGTAACTGTTGCCTTGAGAGTGTCTACCCTACCCCACTATTTTTAACATTTTTGTTTCAGTTTATTCACCATATTGTTCCACAGAAAGTAGCAAGAATGAGTTCACAGAGACCTAGTATTATATATCCTGCGTATTTTTTCCTGCATATCTTTGCACAAATACTTGACCATTTTCTTTTTATTCATCTGCAAAATGGAAATAGAAACACTACCTACCTCATTTGGCTGTTACTCCTGTTAAAATGAAATGGTAAACATAAAGTGCTTATCATAAAAACACATAATAAATCAACAAATGGAAGAATTTTATTAAAAAATATATAGTTATTCTTAAAAAGTATAAAGGGGCGGCATTATCTGCTAACATGTTGGTTAGCACTAGAACCAAATTGTGAGAGGATTTTCACTGGGTATTAAGACTTCTCTGGCTGCAAGTGACAGGAATATGCTTATAAAAAAGAGAGAAAGGCACCATAAAGGCTTGGATTATTGTAATTCCAGGAGTATTTCCTAGGTTAGGGATAGTTGGGTCCCTGGGCCCAAACATTATCAGAATTAGGTATCTTCCAGTGTCTTATGTCTACTTTAATTATAAATGGTTTTCATTCAGGTACTCTTCTCTCTGAATATGACTAGAAAGTTATTTCTTTTCGATTGGTTCCAATAAAATATCTGTGATTAGTTCTAATGTTATCAATGTATATCATATACATATCTATTGCTGAGCCTATAAATCTGATGAGGGGAGATTCCTGCTAGGATTGCCCAACCCTCAGACCTATGGCTGATGTGAATCCAAATGGAGGCACATGAAATGAGAATGGATAAGGGGAAGTGCTGATGTCATAAGGCAATGGGCAAAGCCAGGCATTGCATCAATAAATAAAATAGCACATTTTCAGTACAGATATGTTTAAGGTAAATGGCCTTTTATATTTCAGTTATTGTTAATTGGTAGTAAGAAATAGATATCAATTCTGGATAGCATTAATAAAAATAAAATTTATTGGAAGAATAAAGGATTGGAAAAAAATCTGATAAAACAGGTGAAGAAACAGGATTCAGGGATTTCAGAAGACAACATCTTCAGAAATCCAAGAAGACGCTCCTGGGTTCTTGCTTAAGGAACCTTTGAGAATCTGTTCCAGATCCTTTATTGTTTGAATGACAAATCACATTCTGGAGAAAGAATGAATGATAACCCTTGCTTGGATCATGTTTATGTCCCTTGTATATGGGTAAACAGAATTGTGGGGTTAACTTCTGTAACAGTCCTACTCAGAATAAGAGTCTCTTTCATAAGAGACTGTTTTATAAGATTAGGTAGAGATTCATGAAATTTGAAATCAAGTTTTGTGAGTTTTAATCATAGGTCTACTACCTGATGTGTGATATTAGGCATATTACTTAATATTTCCTTTTTTAAAAATATATATTTTATTGCACTTTAGGTTCTGGGGTACATGCGCAGATCATGCAGGATTGTTGTGTAGGTACATACATGGCAATGTGGTTTGCTGCTTCCATTCCCCTGTCACCTGTATTAGGCATTTCTCCCCATGTTATCCCTCCCCAACCTCCCTACCTCTCTCTGTCCCTCCCTTGGGCGCCCCCCAAGAGACTCCAGTGTGTGATGCTCCCCTCCCTGTGTCTATGTGTTCTCATTGCTCAACACCAGCGTATGAGTGAGAACATGCCGTGTTTGGTGTTTGATTTTCTGTTTTTGTGTCAGTTTGCCAAGAATGATGGTTTCCAGCTTCATCCATGTCCCTACAAAGGACACAAACTCATCTTTTTTTATGGCTGCATAGTATTCCATGGTATATATGTGCCACATTTTCCTTGTCCAATCTATCATCAATGGGCATTTGGGTTGGTTCCAGGAATTTGCTATTGTAAACAGTGCTGCTATGAACATACATGTGCATGTGACTTTATAATAGAATGATTTATAATACTTTGGATATATACCCAGTAATGGGATTGTTGGGTCAAATGGAATTTCTATTTCTAGGTCCTTGAGGAATCACCACACTGTCTTCCACAATAGTAGAACTAATTTACATGACCACCAATAGTGTAAAAGTGTTCCTATTCCTCCACATCCTCTCCAGCATCTGTTGTCTCCAGATTTTTTAATGATCACCATTCTAACTGGCGTGAGATGGTATCTCAATGTGGTTTTGATTTGTATTTCTCTAATGACCAGTGATGATGAGCATTTTTCATATGGTTGTTGGCTTCATATATGTCTTCTTTCAAAAAGTGTCTATTCATGTCCTTTGCCCACTTTTGAATGGGTTTATTTTTTTTTCTTTTAAATATGTTTTAGTTCTTTGTAGATTCTGGATATTAGCCCTTTGTCAGGTGGGTAGATTGCAAAAAATTTTTCCCATTCTGTTGGTTTCTGGTTCACTCTAATGATTATTGCTTTTGCTGTACAGAAGCTCTGGAGTTTAATTAGATCCCATTTGTCTATTTTGACTTTTGTTGCCATTGCTTTGATGTTTTAGTCATGAAGTCCTTGCCCATGCCTATGTCCTGAATGGTTTTGCCTAGGTTTTCTTCTAGGGTTTTTATGGTGTTAGATCTTATGTTTAACTTTTTTTTTTTCTTTCTTTCTTTTCTTCTTTTTTATTTTATTTTTATTTTTTTTTATTGCATTTCAGGTTTGGGGGTACTTGTGAAGAACATGCAAGATTGTTGCATAGGTACACACATGGCAGTGTGATTTACTGCCTTCCCCCCCTTCACCTATACCTGGCACTCCTCCCCATGCTATCTCTCCCCTTCTCCCCACCCCCCCATCCCTCCCCCATTTTCCCCCAACAGACCCCAGTGTGTAGTGCTCCCCTCCCTGTGTCCATGTGTTCTCATTGTTCAACACCCGCCTATGAGTGAGAACATGCGGTGTTTGATTTTCTGCTCTTGTGTCAGTTTGCTGAGAATGATGGTTTCCAGGTTCATCCATGTCCCTGCAAAGGACACAGACTCATCGTTTTTGATGGCTGCATGATATTCCATGGTGTATATGTACCACATTTTCCCTGTCCAGTCTATCATTGATGGGCATTTTGGTTGGTTCCAGGTCTTTGCTATTGTAAACAGTGCTGCAATGAACATTTGTGTGCATGTGTCCTTATAGTAGAACAATTTATAATCCTTTGGATATATACCCAGTAATGGGATTGCTGGGTCAAATGGAATTTCTATTTCTAGGTCCTTAAGGAATCGCCACACTGTCTTCCACAATGGTTGAACTAATTTACACTCCCACCAACAGTGTAAAAGTGTTCCTGTTTCTCCACATCCTCTCCAGCATCTGTTGTCTCCAGATTTTTTAATGATCGCCATTCTAACTGGCATGAGATGGTATCTCAGTGTAGTTTTGATTTGCATTTCTCTGATGACCAGTGATGATGAGCATTTTTTCATATGTTTGTTGGCCTCATGTATGTCTTCTTTTATAAAGTGTCTGTTCATATCCTTCACCCACTTTTGAATGGGCTTGTTTGTTTTTCTTCTTGTAGATCTGTTTTAGTTCTTTGTAAATTCTGGATATCAGCCCTTTGTCAGATGGGTAGATGGCAAAAATTTTTTCCCATCCTGTTGGTTGCCGATTCACTCTAATGACTGTTTCTTTTGCCGTGCAGAGGCTGTGGAGTTTGATTAGGTCCCATTTGTCTATTTTGGCTTTTGTTGCCAATGCTTTTGGTGTTTTGGCCATGAAGTCCTTGCCTATGCCTATGTCCTGAATGGTTTTGCTTAGATTTTCTTCTAGGGTTTTTATGGTATTAGGTCTTATGTTTAAGTCTTTAATCCATCTGGAGTTAATTTTAGTGTAAGGTGTCAGGAAGGGGTCCAGTTTCTGCTTTCTGCACATGGGTAGCCAGTTTTCCCAACACCATTTATTAAATTTGCTTTTTTGTTGTGGATATAATTGGTTCCTACATTTTAGGTATCTAAAATGGGAAAGAATAATAGCATTGATAATGATGTGATGAAGATGTGCTCAACTACCAGTTGATTGGGCAAAGCATTAATAGTTTTATTAAATAACTTGAGAAATGTTGACAAAGTAGTGAATATGTATTTTTACACAAATGAAAATATCAAGCTTTTTCTTTGAAGAACTCATATTATCACAAAGTGGAAAGAATCATAAGGTGAAATTAGTAGATTTCAGTGCTTATTTCTAATGTCCATTGTGATCAACTATATGACCAATTGGAAGGGGTCATTTAGCCTTCTTAATGCTGGCTATTAAGTTGAGGGGTCGGGTAGAGGTATTTAATGGGTAAACTTTGCAGTTAACATTTTCAGTGTTAACGTTCATGACAATAAAACAGACAGAAGAAACAGAAACAAAATACTCTGAGAAATATTTTTATTATTAGATAAACTGTTGAGGATTTATCATTTAAAAAGCACCAAATTATTTCCACATATCAATTCATTTAATCCCCAAAATGATCTTATGAGGCTCTTTTATTATTCCTCATTATAGCTGAGGAAGATGAGGCAAAGAGAGTTAAGTAACAGGCCCAATGTCTTACCTAGAAGTAGCAGAAGTGGGCCTCAAACCCAAACATTTTATAAGTATTATGTTAAATTACCTCTCATCCACATATAAAGATACTAGTCATTTATCCATTATTTGTTTAGAAGGCTCAACAGGAGTTTGGCAAACATTGAGGCAGTTTATTCTGCAAGAATAATTGAAGAATAAGTGGATTTCAGTGGGAAATACTCTCTAGAGAAGAAAACAATGGTAAGAGACACCGAAAACAAACGAGCTGTTTTCCTTCCCCAACCCTGCTCACCCTAGACACATTTTTTTTTCTCACTGAGAGGTGTTGAGTGCTCTCTTATGTTTCCAGACTTTATGGGTCAGCAATCTTCCATCTTCTAATTGAACTCTTATATTGGAAAGAAATTACCTACTCAAACAGATTAAATTAATAGTGAAATAAATATGTTTATGTTTACAACCATTTTAGAATCAAAACAGACAAAATTGTATACCCAACACTTGTAAGGAGTTGAAAACTCTAATATACTAGGCATCATGGAAATTTATTGTTTTGTAGGAGTATGAATCTCCAGAGCAAGCATGGTCACATACTGCTGGGTTTTCATCCCATGTGTCAAGGAGCTGCAGGTTACTTTTGAGTAGAAAGTGCCTTGAATAATGGACATCTGATTAGAAATGTACCCATAACTGTTTCTTAGTTTTTAACGCTGAGTGAAGGTTCATTATTTGAAAGAAAGAGGAATTTAGTATAACCTTAATTCTTCTGTTGCTAATGTCTAAGATTCCATGGAAGTCAAAGAGAACATAAAAAGTAAGGAGAAACTAGGGCATAGATTAGAAGTTGGGTATGGGTTAGTGTTTTAAAGCAGCTTTCAAAGAGATTTTGTGTGTATAAGAATGAATTTTCTTGTGAGGAGCATTTGTGAATTGTGAATTGACAATGATCTGGAAAGACTTAAAATCTGATGTGTTAAGACAATTTTGCAAAGAGCATTAAGCGTGCCTCAGGGAAGAAATAATGGAGCGAACCAGGGTTGTGAAGGTAGGAGTAACTCTGGGAAGCAGCTATTGTGTAAAACCATTTTAGTATATTTATGAATCTTGGAGGGTCACGGGGGGAAGATAATGCTGTAAGTCATTACCATCTCAATTGGACCACCAGAAACAGCACTCATACTTACTCATCCATCTACTTCTTCACAGGAGCACTGAAAAACCACATACCCAATAGGGTTACATTTGGAGCTATAATTGTGTGCGTGTGTGTTTGCGTTATGGGGAAGGAATTCGGTGGTAGGGAGGCAGCCAGAGAAAGAGAAGAGGGCTCTGTCTAGCAGAACTGCAGAAAAAATAGTTCAGGTGTTACCGCTCTCTTGGAAGTTTCTGGGAGTGAGCTATGGACACTGAATTAGGCATTTGACATGTGAGATGGTGATTCCTGGACTTCAATAAGTTTTTCTGTTACACACACAACCCAACCAAAGACATGTGCCTTACAAAGATGATTTAAATAAACTCAGTCTCCAATCAAAAAGTGTCTTCAATAGTGAGATGTTGGCATTTAAACGTTTCTTTGAAATTTAATCAAATTGGCCATCTCCAACATATGAACATATGGCATACTAAAATATTTTATATGAAATCATTATTTTTAAAATTTGGAGCATATATGTGTATATATATATATAAAATCTCCAGAAACACTATCCATATTGGTCAAGTCTCAAAGCTAACCAACAAAAGCATCTCTGCTAGAATGTTCTTGAACTATGACTTGACAGTTATGTGAAAGAAGATCACTTTAACCATAACAACAATTATCATAATGGCTGTCATTTGCTGGCTCATGATGTGTGAGACATTGACCAAAGGACTTTGCATGCACTGATTTAGATAATTCTCACATCTCTGTGAGATGGGTAAGATTGCCCATACATATACACATGAGAAAACTAAGGCATTTAGTGTTTAGGTGATTGTCCAGTCTCTAAATTGGGAAGAGGCAGAGATGGGTTTAAAATTTAGGCAGTCCAGCAAAAGATGTCCCATTACTGCCCTCCAGCTGGTCAGTGATTCATTTCAGCATTTATCGAGACCTAGTTTATGTTGGGCACTGTCCTTGGTGCTGGGGATACAAAAGAATCCCATTTCAGCCCATGGGAAGCTGCTGATTGAGAGAGATGTGAACAGATAACTATAGCAGTGTGCTGAACAGAAGTACATAGATGATTGAGAAGGACATTAAAATAAGTGATTAATTCCTGGTGGAGAAGCAGGAAATGAAATATTTCCAGGATACAGTTATGAGATGACTTTTGATGCATTAGTAGGAGTTTTGACAAATGATGGGAAGAATTATTATAAGTGAGAGAAATAGCACACATATGCATGGGCCTGAAACAGCTCTGTCCTGTGTATATGGGTGAACTCTCTTCCAACATTTTTTTTTTTTTGCTCACTCAGATCTTGTAAAAATAAAAAAAAAAAAGGTGAATTCACTGTGTTAGCTCTATATTGAATCAAATTATAGATTAACTTTTGACAAAACATAGGTCAGTGCTTCAAAGTGGGACTGAGACTGTTGTCATGGGAGCTGAGATACCACGAAATGCAGGAGAGACCCTAAGCATTTATATTCCATTTTTCCCATCAAAGGCTCCCTTCTGGATCAGATCAAGCTAGAAAAATCTAGATAGAAGTGGAAGAAGATGGACTGAAGTATCAGATGATAGCAGGAGAAATGTGACAGAGGGGAAACTGTTTCTTAAGGTCAGTTTGTATGAAAGGGATACAAGTCAATCAGCATCATTGTGAACTTCTGAGAGACAGGACTCTTGAGTTTTTCATGAAAGGCTATTTCACATTTAGGTACATTATTATGTGTCAAGCCCTGTGTCTGGTGCTTTACAAGCTTTAATTTAACTTGTTGATTCAATAGCCTGATTGCAATAGTTACTTCATTAGCAACATTTTTGTGGATGAAGTTTACACAACTAGTAAGTAGCAGCGCTAAGATTCTAACTCCAATCTGATGCACTCAGTTTAGGGTTGCTTAAGATGAACTTTTAGGTCTACTGACATAGTCTTCTTAGGACTTCTTCCAGATGACTTCTTTCTGTGAATCTTTAAATGTTAATGAAATGTAGACTTATGGGTACTTATGGGTACCCTGAAGGGAATGTTTAGTTAATAGAGAACTCATCTGAATACAGACTTTTTACTATTTTTATGACTATATGAAAAGTGGTATTAAAATAGTTCTTTGTGTTAAATACATTTAAAACTATTACCAAGTTTTCCTTTGGACCATTATATCAAAGATTTTTTTCTTAACTTCAAAAACTGATTATATGTTCTTGAAAAAGAGAATAGAATATATATGTCCTAGTTTAGAATTCTGGGCAATTTTGTAATTTAAATTACAGAATTACATTTTGAATGGAGGAAGCCCAATTTATGTAATCTACTTATTGCAACGTTCCAAGATAAGATTTGTCAGAAGGCTAAAAAGTCTTCTTGATCACTGGTATGGTTTTCTAAATGGGCATTTTGATTAATTATGATCCTTTCACTGATTAAATATCAGTGACTAATCCTCTAATAGAGTGGCAAGTAACCACTACTGTAATTGGTTGAAAATAAAGGGATAAGAATGCAGAGACTGGTTTGAATCATACAAAGTTATGGTTATGGTATCAGATTGTACCAGCTATTGTAACTTTGAGATTTCTTAAAGCCTTGCAGTTTATTTAATCTGAGAGATAACAAAAGTCTATAACAGCTATTTTGAAAGACTATATGGGTTTTTTTGTGGTTGTACCAACCATGAGTAATGTAGAAATAGTCATTTATTCAATACCTGCTCTGTGCAAGACACATTGAGTGAAGAAAAGTGTCAGGTGACTAGAAATGCTCCATTTAGTTTGCACGGAGTGTGACTTTTGAACAGGTAAAAATTTTTGTTTTACAAAATGACTCCAAACTGCAAATAAGTTAACCCAAGTTTTGGATCCCCATGGAATGTCCAGGCTGGAAGAGGACACCTGATTCATCCCTCCCCACCTTTTACTTTAAGACATCTAATCTAAAGCATTATTTCAGAGTGGCAACCTAGGTTTTTCTTAAATACATCCCATAATGAGTAACTTATTATATCTAAAGCAGTTCATGGAATTTTTAAATAGTTTGGAACATTAAAAATTTCCCATAACTGCTACTTATTGGTCCTAATTTTATTGCCCCACACTTTAATGTTTTTAATATAGCTTTAGAAGAATAAAATGTAAATCTTTATAATAGCCAAAAAAGGAATGCTCATGGAATTGTAATAGGATTTAAGAAAACAAAATTATGTTTCATATTTACCCAGAAACAATGTTTTAATAAAATGCTTAAAAAATAAGGTGACTTTTGGAGTTAAAAACCAAATTTGACCTTTTAATGTAGTTTCTGAGGTTAATTAGAAAACATGTACCTGTCTCTTTAGTGTTAATTATTAGACTCAATTAGGCAAAGGAAGATAGTGGTTAATTTATAGATGTGGATTCTCATTGCATTCTTTCTACTAACTAGCACTGTGACTTCCGTCAAGTTACTTCCCTCTCTGCACCTCTGATTCCTAACCAGTAATAAAGTATCTGCCTCATAGAAATGTGTGGTTGTAATAAGATAATGTTTATGAAGTACTTAGCCCTGGACCTAGTCCATAAAATACCATCAATAAAATCTCCATTCCACAAATATTTATTGATAGCAAATGTATCATCTGTCTTACATAAGAAGTGGTTCCGGAGGTCATACTGAATGATTAAATGTTTTCAGAAAATAAAATTTGAATTTTTTCACATATTTTTCTGGCAACATGCAAAGGAAATCGTTTATTTATGTTTCCAAAGAGTGATCATTAGTTTAAAAAAAAAAGACTTAATTGCAAGAAAACTGTTACGGAGAGATAATTTGTTAATGTAATGGTCAAGATATAAAAAGGATTCCTGACATTTTTCCAGAATGTGCCCTCCATTAGAGATTCTGTTTTGCCTTACTATTTAGTATACTTGAAAGATGACAGATCAAAGAGTCCCTGATTAAACTCATTACAGTTTTTTCTTTGACCCATTTTACAACAAACTTCTGCAAAATAATGTTCATCTATCATTTCCTTGCCTGTACTAAAACTTAACTCTTTATAATATTTATGTTTGTCACCCCTCTGTAAATCCCTTTTGATACCTAATTATTATCTAAGCATCTCCCTCATCAGAATCAAAAGGTAAACTACCAGTCTTAAAGTTAGAAACCAGGTTTTAGAGCTTTTCACATTAAACCTATGTTATTACTAGTTATTACGTATCAACTAGACAGTAAAGTGCAGGATCTACCAGTGCGTCCCTTCCTTTGCATTTCCATATAGATGCCCTGAGTGTTTGTACAGAGCCCTTCATGCATTGTGCCTCTGCAATTTTCTGCTCCTGTAAATAGCATTTTTTCAGCTTTTGGTACATATGCCAAGTCATTCCTTGTATTTTGTACAGCATATTCCATACATGGGTGACTCTTTCACTTCTTAAGCATGTCTGCAAAGATCTGTTTCTCTTAGTTACTTGGCCACCACCAATAAAGAATTTTCTGTGTAATTGATAAGTACCCCTAAGCTCCCCATTATGCTCACATATTAATTGGGCATTGTCTCCATCCTTTAAGGAGCTATGATAGAGCAGTTACCCCAACACCTCCTGATAATTTGATCTAAGCCACCAAGGAGATTCTTTACAGAGAGTGGAAGCACATTCCTCATCCTACATTTATATCTTGCCTGTCTATTTAACACATTGCAGAAAAGATGCAAATGCATTCAACTCACAATGGAAACACATCCTATTTTTGAGCTGCCTACATGGATAATATTCATCATTTCTAAACGAGATGTGAAGAACATAACATACGTATAATTTTTTCTATACCCAGAATTAAGTCTGTCTATTTTTCACTTTTCTTGTGAGATAAATAAAACAAGCTTTGAAGAAAATGTTTGGCCTGTATACATACAGTAGATCAATACAGCAAAGGTACTGTCTGAGTTTGTTCCTACTGCTATAACAAAATACCTTAGATTCGGTAATTTATGAACAACAAGGCATTTATTTCTCACAGTTCTGGAGGCTGAGAAGTCCAAGATCAAAGAGCCCCCAGATTCTGCATCTGGTGGGAGTTGCTATCTACTTCCAAGATGGTGCCTTCTCACTGCATCCTCACATGGTAGAAGGGGGAAGGGGACTAATTGTCTCCCTCCTCAAGTCATTTTATAAGGGTGCTAATACCATTTATAAAGCAGAGACCTCATGACCTGATCATTCCCTAAAAACCTCATCTATTAATACTATTGCATTGAGGGTTAAGTTTCAACATGAATGTTAGAGAGACGCATATATTCATACCACAGTAGACATTAATATTTGCCTGATGCCTAGGGTGTGCCAAACAGTATTCTAAATCTTTGTAGTGCTTTGTCTTATTCTATCTTTATCACAAGCCTGAAAAAAAGTTACTGTTTTCTCCTAGTTTTTAACAAAGGGAAGTAGTAGATTGGTTATGGTCCTAATTTTGCACGCCTTCCTATATCCATGCCCTATGCAATGTGACTTGACAGCTCCTCCCATCAAAAGATGGAGTTTTTCCCTAGTGTGTGAATGTGCGCTGGCCTTGTGACTTACCAGGCCAATAGAATGTGGTGGAAGTAGACAATAGGCCAATTTCCAATCTAAGTATCAAATGATCTTGCCCTCTTTTATTTTCTGTCTTTGAATCCTGCCCAAAACAACAAGCTTAGGCTAACAGGTAGATGAAAGTGATCCAGGGCCAAGCTAGCACCCTCACCATGGCCAAGAGCCATCCAGTCACAAGATATGTGAGTGATATCTTTTCCAGAACACCCAGCCCCTAGCCTCTGTGCCTGCTGACCACAGATATATGCTTCAGCCCTAAAAAGTTAGCCAAACCTGGTCCATATCAGCAAAACCACCCACGGATTCCAGAGCAACAATATATGCATATGGTTTCATACCACTGAGTTTGGGGTCATTTGTTATGCAGCAATGGGTCTCAGATATAGAGGGGACTCTTCCTTTTATTTACTCGTTTTTTCTCAGTCATCCTGTATACTGATGTGGTTATTGAAAAAAGGAAAGAAATTAATAATACTAAATATTTGTCTGTACAGCCCTGTCATCAGTACTTGTATCTATGTAAACTCATTTTGTCCTTAGCAAATTTCAGGGGGAATTTCTTATCTCTATTCACAAGTAAGAAAATTGAAGCTCAGAAGAGGTGCCTGCTAGCAAGTCACTCTATCATTGTGGTAGTGCCAGAATTTGAGCACAAGTCAAAAGTCCATGTTCTTTACCTTTTCTCATTTCCCTTACCTCTATTCTTTCTGATGTTGAATTTTAGCAGTTGCCTTGAGAATCCCTTCAACTTTAAGCAGTTCTTCTATTAGGTGTTCCTGGAAATCCTATAGAATAGCTAGTGAATAATCATTATTTTTTATATCCCTTGCATTTGAGACAATCCCAGATGGTAGAAAGAACACTATACCCTATGTTTCCCTTTAAAGTCAAAGCCCATAGCAGTAAGGGATATACTGCACACATGATAGGATTGACTCAAAATTATATCAGCAGTAGTACTCTTCAAATTACATGACCACCATTCTAAATAGCACTTCTCATTTCAACTCTGCTCTTATCCAAACTCCTTGTTGTCCTCTCCTGCATTAACTCCAACTCTTCATCCCTGTCCAACAAGCCCAGGCCACACTGATTCATTGCTATTCTTCAGTTATTTCTATTTTAGATTCATCACATTTGCTTCTGCTCTGCATGGCATGTTCTTTTGCCAGATTCTTGCAGGACTGTTGCTTCCAGTTACTTAGGACAAGGCCGAATCTACCTTTCCAGAGAAGGATTCTCTGTCTAAAATTGATCCTAGAAAGCTATTTTCCATCATTCCCCACTGTTTTATTTTCTTCATATCAGTTCTCATGTTTTTTAATAAACTTTTTTTTTTTAGTCTATTGCCACTAATATGTAAACTTTTTAGGATGAGGACCTTTTTCCTTTCAAGACTGTGTCCTCAGGCTTAGCATACAAAAGAAACTCAACAAATCTTTGTTAAAGGGATTGCCTAAAGGCGTTTAACAAATTCAAAAGTAAGATAGGACTTTGGCCAGCATTGCTCATAGTCCGCTTCTCCCTGATCCCTCACAACACACATCCACCTTTTCCTTTCCTTTCCTTTCCTTTCCTTTCCTGTCCTGTCCTGTCCTGTCCTGTCCTGTCCTGTCCTGTCCTTTCTTTCCTTTCCTTTTCCCCTTCCTTTCCTTTTCCTTTTTCTTTTTTCTTCTCATTTTAATAATTTCTTTCTTTTGAGACAGCATCTCACTCTGTAACCCAGGCTGGAAAACAGTGATGCAATCACAGCTCACTGAAGCCTGCAGCCTTGACCTCCCTGGGCTCAAGTGATCTTCCTTCCACAACCTCCTGCATAACTGAGACTACATGCACGTGCCACCACACCACGTGCAGCTAAATTTTGTATTTTTTGGTAGAGATGGTGTTTCGCCATATTGACCAGGCTGGTCTCCAACTCCTGGGTTCAACAGATTCCCTCATCTTCACCTCCCAAAGTGCTGGGATTACACGGCATCACATCCACATTTCTAATGTGGAGTCCAAATGTGCTGTAGTAAAAGCACCATGGGTTTTGGAAAAATACAGAGTTGGCCTTATCAACCACTATCCAGGAGGCTTGGGAAGTTGCTCTCCTTGATGTCATAGTTTGCTCATCTATGAAATATGACTAATCCTACCGACTTTATGGGCTGACAATGGAGATAAAATGGGTATGTAGCACCGTACCCAGCTGTGAGGCTTAGTTTTGTGTGACTGGCCAGAGAGTGCCTAGATTGAATATTATTTCTCAGCGTGTCTGTGAATGTTTCTGGATGAGATTAGCATTTGGATTGGTAGGCTCAGCACAGCAGATTGTTCTCCCCAGTGTGGGTGGGCATCATCCAGTCTATCAAAGGCCTAGAGGAGGACATTTTTGATCTCAGGAATTTTTCTGAAGCCTCTCAAAGATACTGTTTGATTAACCGGTTTTCTGAAAGCAGACATCTGAAAAGAAGAAGCTTAAGAGTTCAGGCCTCCACCTCTTCTTTCGGCATCAGAGTTTTTCTATCAAGGCTTTGGTGTATAAGTTAGTTCTGCCCTTGTCCTGAAATCGGAGCATCACACACTATACAAAGTGGTCTGGCTGTAACTTTTGATCATATTTTTAATTACTTTTGGCTGCTAGAATTCCCCTGCATTTTAAAAAACATCCTAAGAGTAAAAAGAATCTATCATTTTATCAATTAATTCTCCATGCCCTACTAGAGATAATGTCCAACAAAATCGATATTCATTTTCCCATGCGGAATCCTATCAAATGTGCATGAGTAAGGAAGGAGTCCCAGTAATTTTTTAGCATGTGCAGTTCCCCTGCTTCCCAGTGGCTTAATTTCATTCTGATTTGGCAATCTAATGGAGAAAGCAGAGGCCTATCTAGGTGGTGTGTGGCTGAAACACATAGTGCAGTGGTGACGCCTCTTGAAAAAGAATGTAAAAATATAAAATTAAGTACAGGGCTTGCATGGAGTTGTGCTAGTGAGGGTCCCTGAGCTTAAGCTTCATCATCTCTGGAGCACATCATCATCAAGTAGGGGTATATTAGAACCCTGTGGGTTTAGGGCAGAAGTCATACACTCCAATGCCTCGAGGGGCTAAGCATGTGATTTGCGAAGTGAAAGGAACTAAGTGCATGCACATTCACAGGGTGAATGAAGGGACCCTGAACACATGGAGAGCGCAAACTTTTCCTAAAGAAAGCAACTGCTATTTCTCTCCAGCTGATTGTGGTCATTCAAGAATGACCACAACATTGCCACATCTTGCAGCATTTTAAAGCATCTAGACGTATGAAGTTGTTGTTGTTGTTTTAAATCAGAAATCTCCTAATTTTAAAATACACCAAATAAACATGTCTATTGGGAGTAAATTTAGGCAAATGACTTACAGTTTGTGACCTCTAAAATAGCTTTTGTTTTTGCAATATGTTCAGGGTAATTTGAAATATGAATGAGAGAATTATACAACTACTGAGATATAATTGAATATTGGTATATAGCAAAGATCTAACTTGTTAGAAGAGGCATATGTCTCAGCCTTCAAATCTGAAATATTCATCTCCCACTTTTAATACAGATATAGGATTTAAAAGTCAGTTTCTCTTTTCTGCTGCTTTTTGGGAAGATTTCAGTCTCTTTCCTGACTGCCAATCCCTTCACTCCCCCTCTTCCACGTGAAGGTAGCATGTTTTTTAGCATAGCGCCTGGCACATAAATAAGCACAAATATAGAGTATTGTGCAGCATAACAATGTTTCACTCATCCACAGGCCACATATAAAATGGTGGTCCCATAAGATTATCATATTGTAGTTTTACTGTACATTTTCTGTGTTAAATACACAAATGCCTACCACTGTATTATAGCTGCCTACAGTATTCAGGTCAGTAACATGTTATACAGGTTTGTAGCCTAGAAGCAATAGGCTATACCATATACCCTATGTATGTAATAGACTTGGCCATGTAGGTTTGTGTAACTGTACTCTATGATGTTTGACAAAATCACCTCATGACGCAGTACTCAGAACATACCCCCATTGTTAAGAGATGCATTGACTGTATATGGTTGCTGGATTAATTCAAATATGACTTAGCCAAAGTTTATTTGAAAGTTATCCTCTCCTTGCTTGACTTCAAATTTGAGGCAGCCTCATTCAATGCATAGAACATGGCTTCCTTTGACCAAAAGCATTTGATTTAAATTTCTATATAGAATGTGAATAAGAGTGTTTATATGGACTACAAACATCTGAATAATAGTAGTGGTCGTAGTCAGTATCTGCATCATCATCTTCATTATCATAGTTAATGCTGTGATAATGTACATGCCATAGCCTGCTTTGAATGCTTTACACATATTAATATAATATTCATAATTGGCATTATTTTTATCCATAGAACTTACTTTTTTAAAGTTTAAGCTAGGAATTTAAAAAAAATATAAAATAATTAAGACCACCTCATCAATCTGAGGTCACGCCAGGAAAAGTCTAATTTAAACAAAATATTATTAGTTTTATATTATATAAATTAAATCAATATATATCAGATATGACTCTGTGCTAGATACTCTGCTAAATGCCAGGCTACCTGCTTGAATGAGTATAGAAGTGAACAGAAGAGAGGCTGACCGTTGATTTCCAAAGGTATTCCAGTATTCTATCAGCATGAAAAATTGGAGAACTAGGAAGCTGGTGCATACTCCAGGTTTGCCAGCCATGTCCCATGATTTCTCTAACCAGCTTTCCAGGGCACATCTCCGGGCTTCTGTTTATGCACAGATGTGTGTGTTGGTTGATCAAACATTTCAGAGATCTGCCAGCTTTCAAGGATCCCAGTTCTGTCATTGTGCCCCAGGAACAAGTTTCTCAGCATAGCTGGCACAGAGGGACCAGAGCTACACCTGTTTTTTATATATATATCCTCTGCTGAAATTCTTGGTTTGTACTTAGAGAACTTCTTTTATAGCTTCAATGAAATGGATGGAAACAACATCTTTATCTCTGAGGAAACCGAACAGTCATTGTTCCCACCAACTGAGCCGTTAACTTATAACCCCTTTTTGTGCCAGATCTTTTTATCTGATTCCCTGCAGAATATATCTAGGCATCAGGACAGGATTAAACAAAGATGTCGGCTTAAATAATGATTCTGTGGCTGGCTAGAGTTAAATGGTCCAGAGAAATAGCACATGTTATTTACTTCACAGGGAGCCTATGGATTCATAATGAGGGATCTTTTACAGAGTACGTACCTTAAATTAGATGACTCTGGTTGAGTGTAATATAGCAAAATAACCCATTTGTTTCATCAGAAAATAATCATATTTGGAGTGGTCTTTCTCATCGTCAAATTGGCAAAGTTAGACTAGAGGTTGTATAAGATCTCTTGCAGTATAGTGTATCTTGCTTTGACAAATTTGGCTTGCCCACATTCAAACTATGCCTAGTCTTATGCAATAGACTGCATGGCATTGCTTTCTTAACTCTGAACACTTATGTTGCACATAGGAATGCAATTGTTGAAAATGACGGCTATCAGTCAAGTGATGAAGACTTTAATGTAGTTAGGGCTTTTAGGCTCAATCTCTCTATCAATTGTGGCATGTGTGGAGTTTTGAATTTAAGATTTTCTTAAAGTTAAACCACCCAGATTTCAGATGAAGAGACCTAGTCCATTTTAAGATTATTTTTATGCAAAACAATCTCTAGTGCCTCTGATGTGTTACAGGGTTGTGTGTTAAGTGTCTCTCCATTTGTTAATTACGCCTTTCCACTTGTTTCTTTCAGTATTGACATAGCCCATAGCCCATTTCCCCTCCTGGCTGTACAGTATGGTTTTGAACTTTGTTATTGTAATTCTGCAGCCAAAGTTGACAATGTAGAGCCATAAAAGGATGTAGATTAAAAATCCCTTAGAGGTAACCTATTATAGCTTTCTCATTTTTCAAATGATAAAAACGCAGTTCAGAAATATTAAGTGGTGTGCTGAAGGCAATGCTTTCCAAATGTTTTCATACCATGGCAAAGATAGAAGTTGATGATCATTCTAAGGCACACGGGGCTAACATTTTGAGGTTGTTACTGGCTACAGCAGACCAGCCCAAGGGCCCCAGCGGCCTTTTCCTACCCTTTCTAAATGCTAAAAAATCAAGATTTAAACACACATTTTAACTCAATTATGGTATATTCTATAATACACCGTTTGCAAATCTCTGACCTAAATTCAACTGGTAGTAGAGCTACCAGTAACCTAATCTCTATTGGCTTAAGGTAAAACGGTATTTATTGTCTTATACAATATAGATAAGGGTGAGGCTTGATCCAGTGGATCAAACTTCACCTTGAACCTAATTTCCTAGCTCAAGTTGGCTTTTGTCTCCCATGTATGTTGGCTTCATTTTCAGGAAGATGACAATCTCCTGATGGCAAAATGGTTTCAGCAGTTCCAGACTATTCAGGCTCCTGGGTTAAAATCCTACAATAATGAGAGAGTTTTTATAAAACTTTCCTAGAGTTTCTATAAAAATGCTTCTTACATCTAATTGGTTCTGAATGGGACATGAACCCATTCTAAACCAATCATTATGCTCACGAGAATGTAGTTCATTGATTGCTTTAGATTAGGTCATGTGCTCTACCTTCGTGTCAGTGTAAGTACAAATACATTCATATATCACTTAATGAGGGGAATACATTTGTTCTAAGAGACACATCATTAGACAGTTTCATCACTGTGTGAACACCATACTGTGTGCTTACACACTCCCTAGATGACATGCCTATTATAGACTATATGGTATAGCCCATTCCATTGCTCCTAGGCTACAAACCTGTTTTGCATGTTATTGTGCTGAATACTGTTGGCAGTTGTAATATGATGGTAGGCAATGGTAACACAATTATAAGTATTTTTGTATCTAAAGAAATCTAAACATAGGAAAGGTACAGCAAAAATATAACATAAAAAATGTTAAAAAAAAAAAAAAAGTACACCTGTATGGGACACTTACCATATCTGAAATTTCAGGATTGGAAATTACTCTGGATGAGTCAGAGGGTGAATGGTGAGTGAATGTGAAGGCCTAGGATTTTACATCATTGTAGACTCTACAAACATTGTACACTTAGTACAATCTTAGGCTACACTAAATTTATGAAAATTATTTTTTCTTCACTCATAAGTTTACCTTAGCTTACAGTAACTTTTTTATTTTAGACACTTTTAACCTTTTTTAACTGTTGACTTGTGTGTAATAACACTTAGCTGAAAGCACAGACATATTGTACAGCTATGAACGGCTCTGTCAACATTTCTCAAATTACTTGGTAAAACTGTTAATACTTCACCCCAATCAACTGGTGGTGACCACATCTTCATCACATCATTATTAGGACTTGGAGCAACAAAAATCTTTCTAAATTACATGCTGATTGCTAAAATGTAATGTGTGAGACAAGATTCTAAAAAGTTCAATAGAAAACAACAACTCAAAGACTTCAATGACTCAGTGGATATTTCAGCAACCTGTCCATTTTTTTGAAGACAGGGCTTAGAGCTCAAATCCTACCAAGTTAGAAGGATTTGGTAAACCTCTTATCTTACAATTAAAACTTCAAAAGTAATATCATGCCTTGGAACTAATATGCTCAGAACTAAAGGTAAAATGAACTCTCAACTAAGCTCCCACACGATTAAAATAACCTGGTATTTCACCACTGTTAGAACAAAACAACACTCTTCAAAAAATATAAATGAGTTGATAGCTTCTACAACAGATAATTCATAATTCCCAGTAGACAATAAAAAATATCCATCATAACAAGCGAGAAAAATTTGACCAAAAACAAGTGAAGGAACAATAGAAGCAAATCAAGATATACTGCACATGTTAGAATGGGCATTAAATGTCTTAAAAATAACTGTGATAACTATGTTTAAGGACTTATAGGGCAAGAAATTATACAATGAATTAAGGGACACAAATTTTAATAGGGATATAAAAAAACTTAATGACTAAATGTAAATCGAGAACTAAACAATGTAATATTTAATGTCATACATTTATTGAATAGGATTAATAGCATACTGGATATAACAGAACTTTTGACCAGTGAGTTTGTGGAAAGGTAAACAGAAATCTCAACTGAAACCCAAACTGATTGAAAAACTTTAAAAAAGAAACATGTGTGATAATATCAAGTAGCATGACATACTTGGATTCCCTAAAGGGTAGGAAAGATAAAAGGGACAGAAAATATATTGAAATAAATGACAAAATGTTTTTAAATGATGAAAAATGAGAACCTCTAGATCAAAGAAGCCAAATGAATCTCAGGCAGGGTAATACAAATAAAATCATATCTAGGGACATCATGGTCAAACTAGGGGAAACCTATGCAAATGAGACTTATTGAAAGTAGGCGAGAAAAGAGAGAAAATGAAAAGAGTTTACAACAATAAACAATGCTGGGCTTCTTCTGAGAAACAGTGAAAGCCAGAAGGTAATGAAACATCCTTAAAATGCCAAATTAGGGGGGGAAAAGAGAGGGAAACAAAAAGAAAAGGTAAAATCATCAATCTAGACTTTTATATCCATGGAGAATATCCTTAAAAAATAAAGATCAAATGAAGACACCGTCAAATATGAAAGTGAGAAGAATTAATCTCAACAAACCTACATTGAAAAATGACAAATGGAATTTGATAAATGTAAGGGGAACGATGCCTACTGATGATTTGGATCCATGGAAAGGAGCAGAGTTTAGAAATATAAGTATATGGACAAATAGAAATCCCTCTCTGGTTTTTTTCTATTCTTCTATTCTTTAAATTATAATTGACAGTTAAACATAATCGTAATCTATTTTGAGGCTTATAACATATTAAGAAATTGTTCATTTGTAAGGTTTTTTTAATGTGCCATTTGAAATAGCATCAAATTAATAAAACATTTAGTAATAAATTGAAATATGAACATGACTATTACTCTAAACATTTCAAAACATTGATTAGAGGAATGTAAAATAACGTAGATAACTAAAGAAATAGAATGTATTCATAGTTTGAAAAGCATATTACTAATTTTTCTTTGAGTGCATCTTTAACAAAATTTTTCTTCTTTGACATGAGAAACTGAATTTCATTTAAAAACAGAGTATGGTATCTGATTACAATGGAACTTTTGTAGAAGCCACAACTACTAGATTTTTACAATCCTTTTCTAGCTCTTCTCCAAAGAAAATGTAAAACCACATGAAACATCAGCTATATGGTAAATGTGCTCCAGATTAGCCTTTTGCATGTACCTGGAAAGTACTCCAAACGCCTGGTAGGAAGCCTTAAATTTGAGCTTTTCTTAGTGAACAAATTCTGTATGTTGGCACATCTTTTACAGGAGCTCTGGAAAATTTGTCTGTGAAGTTTTTACAAGAGAGATTGGCTCCTGTGTGCATAGAGCTTCTAAAGAGGGTAGACCTTATATTCACAGCGGGGACCTTGTCCCTTTTCACCTCAGTTGTGATCACTTGGTAGATCAAAGAAGAAAATTCCTGGATGGCTATCAGATGGATATAAGTACTACTTTGAGCAGAAACACCTGATTCTACCCTGTTGCCAAGTTTTTACCTAATCTAAATCTTTCTATATGGACTGGCACTGTGTATTGTCCATATGGACCTTGTGTGTCTGAATGAGACATGAATAGACCTTAGAAGTCTCCCTAGTAGGCATTGCTATCCCAATTCTCTCCAAATTAATCTGTAGATTTAATGAAATCTCCAGTCAAACTTCCATCAGAATTTTCTTTGCAAAGATTGTAAAGCTGATTCTGAAATGTAACCGGAAATGGAAATTAGCTAGAACAGCCAGTAGCCAAAACAATATTGAAAAGAATTAACATTCTGTATTATTTATGGTACCAGATTTGAAAACTTAACATCAATCTATAGTAATCAAAAGAGTATTATATTGGCAGAAGGATGAAAAAAAGATTAATTCACCACAGGAGAATTCAGAAATAGACAAACACATATCAGCTCATTTGCTACAAAGGCACCCAGATAATCCAATAGGGTTAGAAAAATCTTTTCCATCTACCTTGCTTTAACAATGGTAAATTTACATATTAAAAAAATAGTCTTAATCCTTACTTCTCAACATACATGAATATTAATCAGAGTCTTAATTTAAATTTAAGAGTTAAACCTATCAAGTTTTAGGAAAAATATACATACGAGTACATATTCATGACTTTGAGTAAACTTTTCAACACACAAATAGGACAAAGTACAAAAGAAAAAATTGATAGTCCAGATGCCATGGCTCATGCCTGTAATCCCAGCATCTTGAGAGGGCAAGGGACAAAGATCACTGGAACTTAGGAGTTTGAGACCAGCTTGGGCAAAAGTGTGAGACCCCCATCTCTACAAAATATTTAAAACAATTTGTTGGGCAGAATATTTAAAATAAACTACAGATGTGAGCCACCTACTCCAGAGGCTGAGGCAGGAAGATTACTTGAGCCCAAAAGTCTAAGGCTGCAATGAACTATGATTATGCCACTCTAGCCTGAGTAACAGACTAAGACCCTATCTGAAGAAAAGCAAAAAAGAGATAAGAAAGAAAGAAAGAGAGAAGAAAGAAAGAAAGAAAGAAAGAGAGAAGAAAGAAAGAAAGAAAGAAAGAAAGAAAGAAAGAAAGAAA
>NW_022436963.1:33291246-33304186 GCF_009761245.1 Sapajus apella
AAAAGAAAGAAAAAAGAAAGAAAGAAAGAAAGAAAGAGAAAGGAAGAAAGAGAAAGAGAGAGAGAAAGAAAGAAGGAAGAGAGAGAGAAAGAGAGAAAGAAAGAGAGAGAGAAAAAATATACTTTGCCAAAACTAAAAGTTCTGCTTTTCAAAAAGGCAAGCCACAAATTAGGAGGAAAACGATATAAACCCTCATCTCCATAATGTTTCATATTTTAAAAATGCCTACAAATCAAAAATAAAAACAATTAAGTAAAGTCAAAGACCTTGTGAACATTTCAGAAAAGAAAATATGTAAAAAGTAAATAAGCATTTCAAAAAGCACTAAAGTACCAAATAAAATGATAATAAGATGCCACATTATACTCACTAGAATGCTTAAAATGAAAACTACAAACAACAGCCACAGAAGCAACAATAATAAGAAAACAATAATATAATTGTTGTCCACAGATCAAAACTCTTACACTTTATTGGTGAGTGTATAAATGCTACAGCCATTTTAGAAATATGTTTAATAGTCTTTTACAAAATTACACCAATACCTGGCTGGTAACCCAGAAATTATATTCCTAATATTTATTTTAAAATAATGAAAGCATGTCCACTTACAGACTTGTACTCAATACTCATAGCAGCTCTATTTATTAAAACCCAAACTAGAAAAGACTCAAATGTTTATTAAAAGGAGGAAGGCAAATAAAATTGTGCTCTGTTCATATAAGGGAATACTACTCAACAGTAGAAAGGAATGAACTACTAATACACACAACTGTATCAATGAATCTTAAACATATGTCAGATAAATGAAGCCAAATGCAAAGAGCACATGGTAAATAATTTCATTTCTATGACATTCTTGAGCAGCTGAAGAGCTAATAATATGTGACAAATATCAGAATAATACTTGCCTTCAGATGGGCTGGGTTAACTAAGAAAAGGACTTTTCTGGATGACAGAAGTGATTATCTTGTTTATGTTGGTGGTTGCACATTTGTCAAAGCTCATTGAACCTTTTACTTAAAATGTGTGCGTTTTATGACATGCACATTTTTCTTCTATTTAAAAAAAACATTGTTGGGATTGAAATTAACTTGTAAGGGTTCATTTCTTTCCAATATAATAATGTGGTTTTGAGTTCTGGTTCTGTATTATAAAATATTAGTGCCAAATAATGGCCCTGTTACTTTTTGTGGGGATACAAACTCCCTGTGCTTGAGATATCCCACTTGCAAATCACCTATGTAAGTGACTTATTTGGAAGACTAAATGAGACTGTAAGCACTTGGTACCAGGGCAATAGTAGGTCATCAATATAGGTAGCTGCTCCTATGAATGTTGTTATTATCACTTTTATCATCACTCAAACTGAGATCAGTTAGAGAACACAATAGTTTGTTAAAGAGTAAACATATTTAAATCCAGAAGAAAATAAATGTAGATCAGTAATAGATCAGTAGATAGCCATAGATATGAACACAGATATAGATATTTACATTAACTTTAGGTTTTTACCCTGAAATTCACATACAATCTTCTAGAAGTCTCTGTGAAATGACCTCATTGAATTATATGTTATATATATATGTTTATATATATATGTAGTCGTTGTTTGGGATAAAACTTCCATGGCTTTCTTGAGAATCTCAAAGAGGTTTTGTGACCTTTCCCAAAGGTGAATTATACCTCTTCAGGAATTACCTTTCATAATTTACTTATATTCCAAGTAGTTACCCAGCTTTTGAAAATAAAGCCAAAAGGACCCTAGAGTATATATGTAAATGCTAGTGTACCATCTGCAAATTTCTTTGCATTTTTTATCGTGCTTTTTTTTGGCCTTTATAATTTCTTCACCATTTCTTGGAGTGAAGGTAAATAAGAAGGAAGAGTTGAAGATTTCTCAGAATTACTTTGGACAGAATAATTCTATGTGTTATCAGCCACATACTAGAGACACAGCATGGAAATGTGGGTAGGAAACATTTTGAATGCTTATATTAAAAACTATGGTGGTATATGATTTTTACAAAATTCATATAGGTTAATGACAGAAGCTGTCTCTGATAAGGGAAACAAAATTGGATATAGAAGTAAAAAGAGCATGACTAAACAAATCACTGAAACACAAAAATGAAATGTATCGACAGACAGATCATCACATTAGAATGAAGTCGTCTCCCGAATTTGCCACATGAAAAAATACTGTGGAAATTAACAAGGAATTAGCCATCTGTATTTGTTATAGTATAGATATAGCTACATGTGAGAAAGGCCAAAAATTGTATACCAAACAGGCTTATCTGTCTCACAAATGTATGAGTGCCTCTGCCGGCAAGCCATCAGGGGCTGCAATAATACTATCTTCTCTGCAATTCTCAAGGGCCCTACCCTCACCTGCTAGATCAGGATGGAACATCACCAGGCATTCATTCAAACCAGGAAAGACAAAATTGGAAGGGTGGAGAATATACTTTCCTTCCAAGGACATGGCCAGTGGTCAATGGCATCATTACCCTTCATCTCTTGACTGGAGTTTAGTCACATGTTCCCCGCCCTCATGTGAGGCTAGGAAATGTAGGCTTTAATATTTTGACCAAGTGTTTATCTAAATATTCTGCTGAGAAGGAGAAGAGTGTATATTGGCAAACAATGTATTTGAAACCAGATATCCCTAAATAATCAGAGCTGCAAATATTCAAGAATGAAAAATAAAAAACCAAAATGCCTCAGATGAATTCTTGTCTTATATGAAATTTTCTTGAAAGGATTACATCATTTCTTAGACTTATTAATAATTATTGGGAGCCAGAAGTTATAATTGTTCTTTCAGATTTTGGCTGGAAGTATGTGGAAGTAGTTTAACGAATAAGTATATTTTATAATATTATTTAATTGTAGAAATAATTTGTGCTGATAAATAAGCAGTTATGTAAAATCTAAACATTTATTGATATTATATATACATGTTTGTGTGTGTGTGTAATTTTTATTTTTATTTTTTTGAGAAGAGTCTTACTCTGTCACGCTGGCTGGAGTGCAGCGGTGCAATCTCGGCTCACTGTAATGTTCACCTTCTGGGTTCAAGCGATTTTCCTGCTTCAGCCTCCCGAGTAGCTGGGACTACAGGTGCCCACCACCATGCTCAGCAATTTTTGTAGTTTTAGTAGAGACAGGGTTTTGCCATGTTGGCCAGGCTGGTCTCTAATCCTGACCTCAAGTGATCCACCCACATCAGCCCCCCAAAGTGCTGAGATTATAGGCATGAGCCACCATGCCTGGCCAATATTCTATATATTTATAATGACCAACTGGTGAGAATTTTTAAAGCTTTTGCATGGTAGATACTTGAAAAGTTGAGAGTAGATCTCATTTACTTATGGGTGCATTGGATAAGGCCTTTGATTATTAGCTAGAGAAACCAATTGGGGAAGCTTAAGGAAAGGAAGGCTGGAGAAAAGATCAGCATGACTAGAATGGAGGTACAGAGTGAATAGTGGAAGATTCTAACAGTGGAGAGGTTGACCTGATTAGATTGTGAAGTGTCTTCTAAGGCTTGGAAAGGTGTTGGGCTATGATTCTTTAGGCCGTTGGGAGACATAAGGTGAATGAATATTACATTATTAGGTCTTCACTAATGAGTATCAAAAGGGATATAGCCAGGGTTGATGGAGTTCAACAAGAGACTCGTAAAAGTGGGGATAACCAGGAAGAATTTTCTGCTTTCAATGCAGGGAAAAGGAAAGTGGTTCATTTACTTAGGAAAAAAAAAAAAGTACTGGGCTAGGAGTGAAGATGATTAAGTTATTCTCTAAAATGCCTAACCTTGAATTATTTACATTTCATAGTTTCAGTATGACTGTGAAGATATTGTTATTTTTTAACAAAAAAAAATAGTATGGGAATATAATGAAAATATGCATAAAAATTCAAAATGCCATTCAAATTTCATATTCATGAATCATTTGAATCAGTACTGTGATATCATCATAATAGAATACATAGTAGACAATTACATTAAAGTACTAGGTTGGGCTGCTATTATCCTTGTATTTGTATTGTGATACTTGTGAGATCTGTCATAGACCACTGACTATTTGGTTCTGATGGTGGCGGTGCAAAAACACCCAAAGCACATTAACTACCCGTCAGTAAAGTTCCAAGATATTCAGTCCACTCTGTGAACTCAATTTATGTGCCCAACCCTGTGACACATCCTGCAAGTATAGTGACTTCCCCAAAATTTTCTCTGGCAAGTGGGATTTTAAGGTCTTTAAATCTCTTGTATGAATGAAAAATCATAAGTATAACCTGATGTTGACGGCAAATTATCAAAGATAGTTACTACTATTCCATTTTTGTGGCTGGAAATGAGGCCAAAAATGGATAAGTAAACTCCATTAACCAGAAAACAAAGCCTTTTTTCCAATTATTAGAAGTAATATTTAAAGTGGGGATTGGGATACAGGGAATCCATTCTCTGCCTCCCTCGCCCACCTCCCCCTACTAAACAAAGAATCCTCCTGAAATAGAATATATCCAACTTACATTCACATTAAATTATAACTCTTTCTTGGGGTAGCTTTTGATAGTGAAAGAGGGAGGAGAAGATCCCAAAAGAAAAGCAGGCAGAGAGAATAGAATTTGTTACCAAGAGGCAAGTGCTTTAATTCTAAGCTCATCATGCTGTAAGGTGGTTGGAAGAGGCTCTGATATGGGAAATTAAGAGGATTTCTTGAGGACAAGTTTTATTTCCCTGTCTGCCTGTTCCCTCCATAGCCCTGGAGTTCTTTCAGATGCAGAGCCCCACAACTTCTCAGAAGACCATCCCAGATAAAATGGTCTGCACGGGGATGTTGATGGCCTGTTGATGCTCTAAAGTGGGAGTTTTCACCCTTTTCAGGCACTCACACTCCTTTGAGAATCTGAGGGGTGCTCCAGAGCAACGCTTATAAAATGCTTCACTGGAGGATTAAGTTAGGGATTGTTTGGCCAGCCCAGACTATTTAAAGAAAGTTTGAATTATTTGTCAACATGGAAAACATGGGAGATTTCCTACCAAAATCCAGATTTCTGGCTTTTCTTAAAAAAAAAAAAATGAAAGAGAGTTGGCTTCATAGGAATAATGGTGTACGTGGCAGCAAGGAGCTAAAGTTGTGGGGTAGATGGCTGTACGGATACAGCATACATTCCTCAGTTCACATGCTCCCTAGCATTCTCTATTTTTAAATACCAACTTCATTCATTAACATCAACCCCTTGTCAACTTACATTGGCTTCAGTAGTTTACCATCTTTTCCTTATACCCTCTCCACATAATAAAAATACTAATGATGATAATATTACAATGTATGCATTTAACATTTTCCAGATATTATTCTAAGCATTTCACACATTTAAATTCACTTGATTCACACAGCATCCTTATGAGGTAGTTACTATTTCTTTTCCCACTTGGAAACTGAGGCACAAAGTTTAAGAACTTTCCCAAGCTCACAGTGCTAGAGTGTGGTGGAGTAAGTCTTCTGAAGTTAGCATGTATACTGCAGAGGTGGGGCTTTTAAACTGTTCTGAATGTCCTCTTGTGCATATATGCATGGATTTTGCCCACCATTTCAGAGTCAATTGATGAGACATTCCCTTTCTTGGGGCCTTACAAAGATTTCATGGACCGTGGTTTAAAGACCTCCTTAGAGAATGCTTCAGAAATGTTCACTTCTAGTTTGTCCTGAAGTAGACATTCATGGAAACTGAAAATTGAGTTTTTTCATCATCCTTTGTATGATGATTGATTAAATCAGAATGTAAAAACTGAAATTATTTCGCATTTATATAAATCTGACAAGTGAATTTATGAGTGAATTCTTAAGTGAATTCTTATGAGCCATAAGAATTGCTCAAAGAATTGCTCATAAGAATTGCTCAAAAATGGTGATGACAGGAGAGTTGGTGCTGCCAAGTGCAAGGAGGATAGCTTTGAGTAATGTGAGCCCCTGTAGGATGCAGTCCACGTGGATGTCTACACAGCCTTCTTCCTCCAACCCTGGAGGTCACACAGGACCAGAAGTGGAAGGAGAGGTAGGGTTTCTTCTTTATACGTCAGGGTTACCTTGCAGGCTTTCTTGGGCACTGTTGCTTCACAGCAAATGTCAGCAATGTCATATCAGAAGCCGGGCAAGTTTCATGGGTGTGCAGCCTGTCCAGTCATACAGGGCCTGTGCTTTAAAAAGGCTCTGTGCTTGGTTTAGGCTCTGCTCTTGCCATCTTGGTGGTATGAATATTTTTTTCCAAACAAACAGCCCCCATTTTCACTTTGCCCTGGGTCCCACCAATTTTGTAACCAGTCCTGATCAGTAATCAGCATGACTTAGGGTGTTACTGCAGAAAGGCAGAGAAATTTACCTCTTTTGTTTACTGAACACTCAGAACTATGCCTACCATATGGTAAGCATTCAGTGAATATTTGCTAAAGAATGTTCCACGTATAAGCTGTAGGTCAGCAAAGTTTCCTGTACAGGGCCATGTAGCAGATATTACCTCTTTGCTAGTGGGTCTCTGTTGCAATTACCCAACAGAGTAATTCTGCCACTGCAGCTCAAAAACAGCAATAACTGTAGAGAAAGGAATGAGTACCACTTTGTTCCAATAAAACTTTATTGACATACATTGGTAATGGGCTGGATTTGGCCAACAGGCTGCAGTTTGCTGACCTCATACTACTCAGATTCAACCCTGGATCCACCATTTTCTCTGACTTCAAGCAAGTGACTTAACCTCTCTGAGCTTCAGTTTATTTTTCTGGAAATATGGGATAATAGAAGTGCTTTCCTAATAGGGCAATGGTGAGGATTAAATGAGATAATACATAAAAGACATCTAGAACAGATGAACACATTATAACCCTTTCAGCTGCTGTTGGTACAACTTCTGTAATCATTATTAAGAACTGCTTGACTTTCAGAGGTCTGCAGATAATAAACATATATAGAACAATTTCATCAGCTTTTTTGCTAGACAGGTTTTTAGGAATGAGAAAGGATTTTGTTAAATATCCCAAGTGACTTTTCCATCTTCCTTTGTAAATATTTTATGGTAAGAAAGTACTGGTTTTGTTCCTTATATAGGACCTATGTTCACTGAAATGAGTCAATAAGCAGTCAAAAGATACAGGAGATTGTCTTCAAGGGATCTACCATCTTTGACCTCAGTTTTCCATCTATAAAATGAAGCGATTGCCCTAGAATAATGGTCAAGTTCTTTTACAAATTGGAAAGGCCACACAGTGTAAACGTTGTGCTCTTAGACTCTGGAATTGCATTTGGTTTTAAATCTCATCTCCACTAGTCAATAGCTTTGTGATGCTCAGTGGATCTCACAAGGGTTGTTGACTTGCTAGCTTCTAGAGTAAATGGCCTCCCCACTTCCTTTTCAGTTGTTGGATCCTTCCTGCATGAAATAAGGCATGAGAACATTTCCTTGACAATCCAAACATGACTTTGAATTAAAACTGACATGTTACAAAAGACTGCTCAGAAATGTTCCCATTTTAATTATATGCTTTGGCAATAGCATTTATTTGCTTCTAAATTTGCAGATAAGAACAAAATCCAAAATGACCTAAAAACAATAATTCTGCTCATTCAAGGTGTTTAAATAATGTTCCTATTTATAGAAGGAATGGAGGAGAGAAGTGAGTTGAGTGAAATTTCTAGTGGTAATAGCTTGCTTTCTGCTTTGAAGACAATGTTGATGAGAACTGTGTAATTTCCTTATAATTGACATGAGTTCTGTCTGGATTCCACAAAGCACACTAACCAGCAATAATATGTCATACCCAACTGGATTATTGTAATAGCCTCCTCAGGGGTTTCTGTGTATCTGCTCTTGGATATCCAATGCAGTCTATTTCTCCATGAAGCAGCACAGCTTATACAACTATTCAGCAAACCATTCCACTCTCTGCTTAAATTACTCCATTAACACTTAGATAAAATGCATACCTTTCACCAGCCCACAGTCCTGATAACAGATGTCACTGCCTGACTCTTGTGGGAATTCTCACCCCTCTGCCCCTTATTTATAATGCTGGACTTTTCTCTGCTTTGTCCGCACACCACACTTACCCACTTCCAGAGCCCTTGCCTGGCTTTTCCTCTCATTGCAATGAACTTTCCCTAGAGTTTTGCATGTTTGTCTCCTTATTCTTCAGGGTTCATCTCAACTATCACATAACACTTACTCTTCTAGGAAATTCTCTATTTTATAAGTTTATAGTTTCCCCTGCTTGAAGAAATCATTATAGAAGGTTGTCTTTTTCATCTTGACATCTAGAACATTGTCTAATGCCTGTTAGGTGTTCAATAAGTTGAATAAGTAAATGAATAAAATTAATTTTTGGTTTGTGGTTTGTTTGAAGGAACATATTTAAATAAGCAGCATAGCTTGACAGCTCACATTTTTATTGCTTATGTATTAGAAAAAAAGGCTGGATGCTGACTGGAGTATCTGTGCAGCCTTCTGCTGTGCTCCAGTAAGATGTTCAGGAAGTTGTTATAGTGAAGAAACCACTTGGAGGTAGTGGTATGGGTATTTTATCTGTGAAACTATAGACTTCCTAGCTATATGCACACACACACACACACACACACACACACACAGAGAGAGAGAGAGAGAGAGAGAGACCAACTCCCTAAAGGGAAATGCTCAAGGCACTGTTTACTGAGCATCTACTATATTCTAGGCCTTGGAAATACAAACATGAATAAGTATGGTATATATACTGGAGGAATTTTATCGCCTAGTAGGGAAATAAAGACAGTTTAATAAAGAAGTTGCAATTTAATCAATTTTCCAATAGACACTGTTAAAAATTGTTGAGAGAACCTAAGTGATTAAATTTTTCAGAAGTATTTGAGAAGCCTTGGCTAGGTTGCCAAGTCTTGAAAGATTACTAGAATTTGCTACATAGGAAAGATGAGAATGCCATTTTAGACAGAGGAATCTGCTTAAGCAAAGGCTCAGAAGTGAAAGTAGGGGTTACATATGGGATTCTGTCTCCCATTTCCTGCCTCCAATTTTAAGGTTAAGTCCACTGACTAAAATAGGTCAACCCTTTGTTAATCCTAAGATTCTCCCTTTTTAGGGAGGACTAATCCAAGGAAGCTTTTCAGATAAAGGCAAGTTAGGTGAGGGACCTTATAAGAAGGATATTTCCTATGGAAGACCTCTCTGCTAACAGGTGTGTGTTCCTAGAAGAAAGTATCCTTTTTATGACATCCGTGTCTACCTGTTGTCCATTATATCCTCCAACATCACCCAGAAAAGCATGCTCTGAGGATATATTGATAATTCCAGATCAAAATAGTTCTTTTAATAAAAAGCAATTTAGGGTTTTAAGAAGCAGGCCTAATCTTTCTGAGTAGCCATAACGATCTTCTCACCCCATACTAAATACCTTAAGAAGTTCAATACTTCATCAGATGGCAGCATTCAGAGATGGAAGCTGCTTTTGCTATCATTTGTCTTCTGTTCCTTTCTCTTTCTCCCCAAAAGCATATTGTAAGGGCAAAACCATTAATATAAACTGCTAATATCTATCACAGTATGCAATTTATTCATATCCAACTAACCTTCGATAGAAACCTAGTGGTAGCAAGTACATTTTATTTCTATATCATAACTAACAAAAGTAATCACTGCTTTTGCTGAACTCTTCCTAACAGCATGGGTCAGACCTTGAGCATCTTACTTTTCTACCTGAATCATCTTCCAGTTTACACATGATTTTGTGAATCTTTACTTAATTTTTATTCATTGGCCCTTCTGGGATATTCCCATAGTGAGCAATTAATGTTTGTAAAATTTTTATCCATTGTTTTTTAGGGACAAGGGTGATTAGCCTCAAGAAACTGTAAGGAGCATTTTCCAGTCACTTGCATGTTACTCAAATGTATGAGTTTTGAGTGATTGAGCCGTCCATCAACTTTTTATCCTTATACACCAACTCTAAAAGTGAGGTAGTATTTGCATCATAATTTTTTTCAGTGGAGGGTGCTCAGGCCCAGAGAAGTACAATTACACCCAGTGAGTAGCACAACCTGAATTCAAAGTGTACAATTTAACCATCATAGTATAGTGTTTCCTTGCAGCTTTTTCTCTAAGTTTAAACCTTATTTTCTCTCTTAGTCTTTCAGTGTTTTATCACTGCACTGTTTCTTTGCTAGTTCTCTTTTTCTTCCTTCATGTGTATCATGTCTTCTAGAGCGACTGGAGATTAGACAGAAGTATTCTTAAACTTAGCGTATAGGAGACTATGGAATGGGTGATCAGCTTGAGAAAGTAGGCTTTATGCCAACATGTGAAAACACAAAGGCCTCAGATGCAAAGAGGTAACATTACTGAAGAAAACATATAGGCTCTAAGAGAGGAAGGGAGTGGTAGGAATAAGGGCACCAGAGAGCACACATCCTTGTTAAAGAGATATACATCCTTCTAAAAGTGGTAGCCACAGACAAATGGTTTCACTGGGGTTAAATTATCTGATCCTCTAAGGAAAACCAGAAATCTTGATTCTTATAAGATATTTGCAACTTTTAAATTGTGGATACTAATGTAAATCATTTCAAACAAAGTATAAAAAGATTCCTGAAGGCTGAGTTTGGACCATAAGCCACAAGATTATGCCTTTGGTTTCAATAGTAGGCCTGGGAATATTTTCTACAATCCATCATCTCCTTCTGATTTGTTTCAAGGAAAGCTGTATTGTGAACTCTGAGGATATCGATGTCATCCTAATAACTTGTGAAACATCAGGAAAAAAGGAAAATAGCAAAACTGGGGGTATTGAGCAGGCACACAAGTGCTGAAGGAAAGGACAGGTACATGTGAAAAATCCAAGATGAACATGAAAAACCCCAAGAGTTTTGTAAACTACTTTACAAAGCTAACTTAAGATATGTGTGATAATCAAGGTGTGCATTCTGCAGTATGTTCCAAATTAATGCACTGGCATTGGCCTACTGATAGGTTGGAGCCAGATGGAGCACTTAAAGCCTGGTATAAATGATCCATTTGTGATCACAGCCTTTCATAGACTCATTTAGAATCTCTTTTCTATCCGTTTTTGATAGACCATTTGGCCAGCATGCCAAACACTGGTAAATTGGCATTCCAAAGCTCACATTGGCTGCTTGATAAATTTTGCAATTTTCAAAGAATGATAGTTTGTGAAATAGAGGCCTGGAAAACACTCAAGCCACACAGAGAAGCTGTGTGCCTTATGTGATGGTTAAAAACAAAGTGGATTATCAGTTGGTGAGATAATTCAATAGGGCTCTTCTGTCATTGCTTTCCTTGGGAAAGCTTCTGATTTTCAATCACGCTGATTTCTAAGAGTCATGGAAAGTTAGTTCCACATACACAGAGGGCCCTTGAGATGCTTTCACCTCATTTTGCTGATGAAGAGGAGAGACTCAAAAGGCCTAACTGAGTTGCTATGTAAAAGTAAGTTAGAGAAAAGCTGTAGATCTGTTTTTTCTGCATTTCTACATTCTTCATGCTCTGGTTAAAAGTACCATAAGCATCTGAGTTTCAAAGACTAAAATTCAGACACTAGCAGGTATTAGTTCAATCACCTTTTGGAGTTATAGTTCACTGCTCTATGAGCCAAGGATTGCTATGAAGACTAACAATGTGAATAAATGTAAAGCACTTAACACAAGGTGTATATCAAAACATATTCATTAAGCTCACTCTTTTGGGCTCAGTTTTTCCCACCTGTAAAGTGAAGATGATCAAATGAGCAAATATATTATTTATTTTTTAAATACTTTTATTTTAGATTCAAAGGTACATGTGCAAGTTTGTTATGTAGGTAAATTCATGTCATAGGAGGTTATTGTAAAGATTATTTCATCATCCAGGTACTAAGCCTAGTACACAATAGTTATTTTGTTCTGATTCTCTTCCCCCTCCCAACCTCAACCCAGTGGAGGTATGTCCCAGTATTTGTTGTTTCCCTCTTTGTATCTATGTGTTCCCATCATTTAGCTCTCACTTATAAGTAAGAGTATGTGGTATTTGGTTTCCTGTTTCTATGTTAGTTTTCTAAGAATGATGGCCTCTAGCCCCATCAGTGTTCTTGCAAAGGACATGATCTTGTTCATTTTTATGGGTGCATAGTATTAGACAGTATATATGTACAACAGTTCCTTCATTCAGTATACCATCAATGGGAATATAGGTTGATTCCATGTCTTTGCTATTGTGAATAGGGCTGCAATTAACATACTTGCTTGGTACATTTTTCTCCATCCCTTTATGCTCAATCTATGGTTGTCATTGCATGTGAGATGGGTCTCTTGAGGACAGCATACTATGGAGTTTTGCTTCTTTATTCAGCTTACCACTCTGTGTCTTTAAATTGGGGCATTTAGCCCATTTACATCCAAGGTTATTATTGATATCTGTGGATTTGATCCTGTCATCATGTTAGCTGGTTAGTATGCAGACTCGTTTGTGTAGTTGCTTTATACTGTCACTGGTCTGTGTACTTAAGTGTGCCTTGTAGTTGTTGGTAATGGTCTTTCCTTTCCATACTTAGTGGTTCTTTCTGGATCTCTTGCAAGGCAGGACTGATGGTAACAAACTCCCTTAGCATTTGCTTGTCTGAAAAGGATCTTATTTCTCCTTCATTTATGAAGGTTAGTTTGGCAGAATACAGTTTTTTGTCAGAATTTCTTTTTTTTTTTTTTTTTTTTTTTTTTTTTTTTTTTTTAAGATTATAGGCTCCCAATCTCTTGGGGCTTATAGGGTTTCTGCTGAGAGGTCCATTGTTAGTCTGATGGGCTTCCCTTTGTAAGTTACCTGACCTTTATCTCTTACTACCTTTGACTATGTCGTTGGTTTTTTTTTTTTTTTTTTTTTTTTTTTTTTTTTTTTTTTT